>NC_092126.1:200189440-200489440 GCF_043159975.1 Macaca nemestrina | reverse complement strand
TAAAGCATGCATTTTACATATAAAACTAAAAAAAACTACATACCAGGCTATTTTCAGTAACTAGCCCTCATAGCAGTCCCATCAATAGTTATTGAATGAGTGAAAAGAATAGCAAAATGAATTAATTCTGGATTTACATATTTATAAATGAAACTTAGCAAGCAAGCTTAATAAAATAAAATGGCAAATATAAGCTATTACACATACAGTTAAAATAAGTATAATTTAAATTGCCTTTGTAATAGGAATCAGTCTGTGGCTGTTCCATTTAAGGGTCTAATAAATCACTGTGAAAATATTAGCACTGTATTCCAACCAACCATGTTCATTATTACAGGTAATAACAACCTGCATTAAAAAATCTAAATATAAATTATATTATGGATAGGATTAGCAATTGATTAAGGAGGCAGATCAGGCACACACAATGCCTCCTCTATTTCTGAAAACCCACTGAAATACATGTGCAAAGGTGCTAAAGGAAAGTCCTGAGATGTAAAAACAATTGGGGTAGGAAGATGGGTACCACCAAAGAACAAGAGTTAGTACAATCTTGGAGGAAGGAGAAAGAGTGGGAACATGTTCAGGAATTAAATAGAGCTGCAGCTTAGAATCTGCTGCAAAAAAGCTTTGGAAAATAAAGAAGTGTGCTGAAGTAGCTTTGGAAACCAGATCCAAAGTCAGCAGGAACTTTGGAAGATGGATGTGAAGAGGGAACGGAAGACAAAGAGATTAACTGAAGGTCTGTATAAGGACAGATCTTTCACTCGTCATCCCCTCCCCAAATGCAGGCAAAAATCAGGCAGCTGTCATTTACTTCCAGCAAAAACAACTGACCCTTCCCAGCGAAACTGAACAAACTCCCCGGTGAAACCTGGTATAACGCTCACTATTTGATTTGAGTGATCCTGTAGCCTGACAGCTGGCTTCCTAGCTTCCTTGCTGATCCCAGTAAAGCGAAAGTCTCACATTTTCTTACCTCGCACAGAATTCTAAGTGATAATTCCACATGGGAATCAATTGTAACACAAAAACAGAGGACTTTTATTAACTACACAGTTCCTTATTCCATAGGAAGGATTATCAGACATACGAGAAAAAGCAGCAGGATGAGATGGAAGGGCCAAAATTAAGAAACTAAACACTGACACCAGAGAAAATGGAGCTAACTCAAGCATCATAGAAGAAATTATGGAAAAAAACTACTAGAGAATAAAGTAGAAATATTTAGGAAGATATTCTGTCTACGAAAAAAACAACAACAATATGCTATGAAAAATGAACAATCAGAGAACACATACTTGCAGAAATTAAAAGTATGACTAAATTTTGAATTATGGCTAAAATGAAAAATGAAAACTGTATCACAGGCCTACAAAGAAACCAGTACAGATTATAATGTAATGATAGAATGCTCCAGGATAATAATTTCTACTAGTAAGACTGAATACAATTATTTGACAAAGAACGTGGTGGGCATATGCCTTCCTAATGGATCTCTTATTGTTTAGGTATCCATGGCTACCCAACATATTTCAGGTGAAGGTGATCCCAATCCTGGATCCAGGTATAGATATCATCTAGCTAAGCCAACCTCCACATGTCATTTTCTTGGTACATTTGTTGGTCCAAAGGTAGTATTTATCTGAAGGTGGCTCAATAAGACTGATGGGAAGGGCTTACACTGTTAAGCTGGAGGAGGGTTTCCTCTCACTACTGCTGAAAGTGAAAGAAGGATCCCTAGTCACCACTAGCAACAATTTTGCCTAAACAAGGAAAAGTAGTCCTAAGTAGAGGCGGACCCTGGCGATGGCAGAAAATATGTAGTACTTGATGACATTTGTGAGCAGTTTGTGTCACTTGAATTATTACTTGTATGACATAATACATTTACTTATTGTTTAAAGCAGTGTGAGTCAAGGTGTGCTGTGGCTTGCTAGTAAAAGCTACACAATCTCAAAGCCACTGTTTAAACAGAATATAAATACCCTTGGAGTTGTGGCCTGTGTCAACTTTGTATAAGGTATTTAAAATCAAGACCAAGACAAGTAAAAAAAGAGTCTAGAAACACAACATTATCACAAATTGTTTCACACTAGAAGACATCCAAGAAATTCAAGCATGTCTGTGTACATCTAGTGTTTTGCAGAGCAACAAAACCCTTGTTCAAGGATGCTCTGAAGTGAATCAGATTCTTCTATTTACCAGAAGCTGAAGCAGCAGTAAGGACAACAGAACACGCCAAGATTTTCATTGGAGATGAGAAAACATATATGTAGTTGGCCATGGAGTGGCAGAAAAGCTGAACAACATTTTATCTAAGCATTTCACAACACCGAGTTCAGACTTTCTCCGTTCTCGTCTCGTAATCCCAACATTATAGAATCTAACTCAATTTTAAATCATCAAAGGAAATCAACTCTGAACACAAGATAATGTGAAATGAGTCCACACTTGTGAATCTGACATGTTCTTGAATCAGACATGTGTGGGTGGATGGATATGATAAAAAGATTAATTTTAACAATAAGATGCTCCAGGGTGCATGCATAAGCACAAGCACACATACACATACATGCATACTTTCAACACGTTTCTTTAAAAATCCTACTTAACAAGCATACTCAAATCCTAAGTAAATTGCATTGTAAGGAGACCTTATTTTCCCCCTCATAGTTGTAAATTCCTGGAATTTGAGTCAAATTTAGGCCGCAATACAAAGGCCTAAAAGCCTGCATTTACTCACTTCTTTATTTAAGTGGAGGCAAGGGTGTAATACACTTATACATGTAGTTGAACCCAGTCAAATCAGTTCTTAGACTTATTAGGGCATGACGCTGTTGACACAAGGCTAAGTGAAAAGCCTTGACCTTTGCATTTCCGCCATGACCTCAGGGACTAGACCTAGTCATCTCACCCCAACCTTCACAACGTGAATCACACCAGATCGGGCGGCTGTGTTTTTTGAAGGATCCATTGGCCCAAATGAAAACTATTTACTTTGCCCATAACTGTTAATTCCTGTGAGGCTTTTGTTTTGTTATTTTGTTTTCCAGGCCTTCCAAAGTGAAATCTATTCTACTTCTGTAAAAACAAGATGTTCTCTAAATTCTTTAAAGTTTGCATCAAAATCTGTTAAGCCAAAATGTTTTTTTCCCACAAAATCCTGTCATGTTTTGACAGAAATTCAAATCAAAGCAAAAGTTGTGTGTAAAAAGGGTGTTAAATATTAAAGGAGAAGAAAGAGAATGGTTATTTTACTAGATACCAGCTTTAAAAAAAAAAAAAAGACTAGGATGTTATAGTTTCTAGCACTTACATGAAGTTTCTCATGAGAGAGTTTTAAAAGGAAGCTTTCGCCTTTTAATTCCACAAGTAACCTTATGGCCACAAGTAACCTTATGCCTTCAAACTCCAGTCCTTGACGGATATCCAGGCTCCAAGATTTGAATTCAACCAGTGAAAAGGAAAGGGCTGTATCAGATTACCCCAAGTATTTACTCAGATAAATGGTGAGGATGGAAGCATTTGGGGGGAAGCTGGATCTATTAAAAACAGTGGAAAGAAAAGGACAATTTTCTCATCTAAATGTCGCTAGCATATTTTATGGAGGTAAACCGCCTTCTTTACGTAAAAGATAGTAAATCTGTTGATGCCATTTGTTAGGATAGTGTTATCTTAACAAAGGGCATCACATTCAGGGTCTAAAGTATCTAAATCTCAGCAATGTGAAACAGGACTTTTAAAAGAACTTTCAATTGGAAACACCGAGTAAATGGGTTCACACAGCATGAATTTTATTGTAGACCAACCTAATTTTCACATTTTCCTCTCTAAAACAAGTGAGTCATTTGTTCTCTGTACTCATAATGGAAAGAAAACAAGAGTTTCTTTGTTTGTGTACATTAACTCCATGCTGTAAAAGCCATGCAGCCAAGCTTCACTATACTTTCACCTTTAAACCTTAACCTGACTTGGAACAATATTTGTAGCCTCTAAAATTACACTGGTTGAACCCAGACAGAGTTAATCACCCTTCACTGTCTCAGTGAAAAGTATAATGACCTACCATTTAATGGGAGGCCATTAAAACGCTAGAAGGGGCAAGAATTCACATCGTGTGTTTACACATACCTCACAGACATGAATCCATACATTCAGCCTACCAGGACACTTTTCATATGGCACTTGCTTAGAGAGCCAGATGGGAACTAATGACTGCTGTACACTCGAAGCCAGAAGTGTCTATTCTGCTGTCTTCTGTAGCGCACCTTATACTTTTAATACCGACATAAAGTAATTCTAACCAATTCCATCTGTAACTGAACAAAGAATAATCCAAATCAAAGTTGGGTAACTGATGATATTCTTTTCTTTCCCTAAGTACCGTTGCTTCCAACACAAGGCACATTCATCACCAGGAGCCTTGATTTCTACCTGCAACGTATGTACCAAAAATCCTGTTTTCAGGACTGCTACCTTGCACAAATCCAAAGGGTGGCATCTTATTGCTCATGGTGCCTAGGCTTGCTCCAGAGGGCGGTTATGATGCCAGCAAGCATGATGAACCCGAAACTGAGAAACACAGAGGCCTGCACCTCTTCATCCACCTCCCTGGGGCCACCTCAGACACAGCCATTACCAAACCCTTCTAAAGTGATCTCTTAAATCTCTGCCCCACCTCCACTCTTGCCTCTATAGCCCGTCGACTGGGAGCATGTTGGGTCATCTTTTCCGTTTTTAAAGTAAATCATGTGACTCTTCTGCTTAATACCATCTTAATTCACGCTTAAGTTCTTTTTAAAAATCCAGGTCTGGAGACAGCGGCTCATGCTTGTAATCCCAATGCTTTGGGAGGCGGAGGCCGGAGGATCAAGTGAGCCCAGGAGGTCGAGGCTACAGTGAACTATGATGGTGCCACTACAGTCCAGCCAGGGCAACAGAGCGAGACTCTGTCTCCAAAAAAATAAAACGAAATTAAAAGTAATAAAAAGTCCTTAGTAGGCCCTTCAAGCCCCTAAATTAGAGAATAAAAAGTATGTACCTACAGGATCAGGTAGTTAAGTAAGAGTAACACAGGCCAGACATTCAGCTGTGGGCACACATCGTATAAGCGAAGGGTACTGGCAAACCAGAGAACATGCCTAAAGGGGCAGCTCCAATCCAGCTCCAAATGAAAGATTCCATACGGGTGGGAGAATCTGAAGTTATAAGAGCATCTAGTTTTTTCCGAGAAGCTAGAAATCTGGAGTTTGATGAAAAATCTCAATTTTTAATATGTTAGCCCAATATTTTTAAAACAATGTGAAATAAACCAAACACCTCTGCCAACTGGTATATAAGGCTCTTGGGTGATGACTTCTCAAAACAATCTCCCAAGCCAGGCATGGTTCAGATACTCACACCTGTAATCCCAGCACTCTGAGAGGCTGAGACAGAACTGCTTGAGGCCAGGAGTTCAAGACAAACCCTGGCCAACACAGAGAAACCCCATCTCTATTTAAAAAAAAAAAACTCCCCCTTTATCTCTATCCTTGGACAACCTACCACTTCTGTTCCTCTAATTTATCAAGCTTTTCCTACTTCCGAACCTTTGTATTTATTTTACCCATGAATTTTTTGCATTTATTCTGTCTAATGGTGGCCTCTCTCTGCAAGTCACTGCAACATCACCCTATTTCCTATTTGATTCTCTTATAGTGTCTCATCCTCATGGAAGATTTGACCAGTTCACACCAGTAAACTTAGTCTGCAAGGAATGGCTTCACTGATGTATTAATAAAACCCATTTTCAATGAAAAATCAATGCAGAACATATTTAAATGTGTGGACAACATAGATGCACACATACAAACACACACACACACACACAAATTTTGAACTTCAGGCTAACAAGGTTATTTGTTAAACATCTATAATAAATTGCTACAAATATTGTTTGTGTACACAGATACACAAACACGTGTGTATACACATAAGAACACATGTTTATATGTGTATGATTTATGTAGAGGTAGATTAATATATAAGTAGATATTAACCTACCTCAATGTCATTCTGCCAGATGGACTCTTTTTAAGGAGTATCTTCATGTAGATATAGGACAGTGGTTCTCAAATTTTGTTCCCCAGAACACCTGGCAATGTCTGGATATTTTTGCCAGTCACAAATGGGGGATGCTATCTACTGGTAGTGAGACAGGCCAAGAGGGGCTGCTAAACATCCTACAATGCATAGGACAGCCTCTATCACAAAGAATTGTCTGGCCCAAAATGTCATTAGTGCTGGGCTTGACAAACCCAGATAGAGTTTTCTCCTTCCTCCACTCCAACTTTGCCAAAAGAAGGAATAAGCATCCCACATTTTTGGTTTGTGGGTGGTATGGAATAATTTCAAATGTTCCTTAACACCACTGTGAAAGAGATCTTTTTTTATAAAAAAGTATTGATTGTTTCTCTGACCACTAGCATATAGGTTCCATGAGAAACCAGGAAAAAAAGTGGGTTCTTTGGTATGGTTTTGGTATTCACCTAGTAGAGTGGTGATCCATTCTAAGCATTCAATAAATGAACAAATAATTCTAGTAGCAGTAATTCACTTTTCTGTGCTTCACATTCTCCACGTCATTCAATGTTTGTTCAATCAATGAAGCACTCAGATTGAAGCACTGTATTGGGTTCTAGGCAAACAGACATCAAGAAGAAATCCACCATACCCACAAATTATTCCAAATGTGGAGTGGAAGCAAATAAATGTAAAATACATCACAATGTAGTTGATACGTTCTTACAGTGAAGACATGTACAAAACACCATAGTAGCACATAGAAGGGGCCAACTCACCCAGACTGGAAGAATTAAGAGTTGGGGACGGGAGGATAAACACCTCCCGTCTGAAGTGATGCTTGACCTGTCTTATGTGTGCTGAGTGCTAATGCTTGGCCTGTCTTACGTGTGCTGAGTGCTAATTAGGCAGTAGGGTAAGAGGAAGAAACAGGATTTCAAAAGATGAGATCTGACAAGTTGCATAGGGCAAGCAGTTTAGCATTTGTGGGGCAAGAGAAGGTTTCTCTTTGGAAATAAGAAGAGTAACATATAAAGACCTTAATGTGTAAACATGAATGAATTTCTGTTTTAGTATACGATGGACCAGACTTCATTATTTTCTTCCCACTCTGAGATTCAGTGAACCTATACTTCTATTCTAGATAATGTTACATAGTGATTGCTCAGTAAATATTTGTGGAATTAAATTGCAAGCTGCACCTACTCCATACCCCATAGTTTTTCTAAATCAATAGTGTATACTGCAATTGCAATGTACTTATCAAAGAGTAAACTTTACAAAGTTGAAGTGAATGCCACTAAAACAGACTCAGAAATAACCATTTCCTTTAATTTTCTCTTCTTTAATAATACACACGTCTCATCTTAAGTACCAGCTCACAGTATTTTAGTCTAAATAATAATGATAATAACAACAGAAAAGCAGGCAGGAAGAACTAGTTTTATTTTAGGCCACGTTCTGTCTCTACCTGCTTGCTCTCAAGCTTCTCAATAGAGATACTTGCCCTACCACTTATACTCAGATTTCTCCTAAAGCTGAATCTCTAGATTATTATCTTAATATTTTGTAACATTTTAGGCATTGCGTTTCATGTTTTGTAAAACGCTTAGGTAGACAGCCCACTGGCATCACAAAGTCAACCAAAGTGCAATTCCCAGTGTTTCTTGTAAACATTTTGTTCTTCCCTTATTGCTTGAGTCCTTGTGGTTCATGCTAGTCTTGTCTCCTGATAGTCACCTGAAATCCCTTCCTGCTGCATATGTTCTCTCAGCTCTATCTGTTCATTCTACTACCAAAAACTGTTTATCTTTCCTCTTTGCTTCATTTCCAGTAACAATGTCTTTACTCATCATCTCTGCCCTTTATTAGTCTGATAGCCTAATCCAACTTTCATGCTACTGGTTGAGAGATCTTTCTATCCCACCCTATTTCGGATAGGCAGTTGCCTACATAAAAAGCATTTAATGGCTTCTTTTGCCACATACTTAAAGGCAGTCTACTTAACAAAGAATAAGAATATCTTCATATTCTGAGACATACAAGTGGACAGGAAAAATATGAAAAAACGCTCCACTTCACTAATATTCAGAGAAATGCAAATCAAAACTACAATCCATATCATCTCACACCACTCAGAATGGCTATCACTAAAAAGTCAAAAATAACAGATGTTGGCAAGGCTCTGGAGAAAAGGGAACATTTATTATACACTGTTGGTGGGAATGTAAATTAGTTCAGATACTGTAAAGAAAAGTTTGGAGAATTTTCAAAGAACTTAGAGCAGAACTACTATTCAAGCCCCTAATCCCACTAACCAAAATAAAACAAATTGACCTACAAAAAGACAAATCCTCTTGCATGTTCATCACACTACTTACAATACCAAAGACATGGAATCAACCTAGGTGCCCATCAAAAGTAGAACAGATAAATAAAATGTGGCATGGAATACTATGCAGCCATAAAAAAGCATGAAATCATGTTCTTTGCAGCAACATGGATACAGCTGAAAGCCATTATCCTAAGCAAATTTACACAAGAGCAGAAAACCAAATATCACACGTTCTCAATGATAAGTGGGAGCTACATTTTGGGTACTCATGGACATAAAGATGGGAACAATAGACATCAGTGACTGCCAGAGGGGAAAGGAAGGGAAAGGAACATGTGTAGAAAAACTAACTTTTGGGTACCATGCTACGTACCTGGCTGACTAGATCACTGTTACCCCAAACCTCTGTATCACGCAATATACCTTTGTAAAAAAAACCTGCAGATGTACCCCTCACATCTAAAATAAAAGTTGAACAAAAAGGAGAAAACCTTCATATTCTGACCATAGATTTATCTTTACAAGCATCTGATGTGACAATAATTCTAAATTATTGATAGTTTCTTCAGTATACATACAACATGATTTTTCTTATCTCTGCCTATATATGTTTTACCTCTGCTTAGTCTGATGGGCAATCAAGCAAAACAGATAGACTATTCATTAATATTTAGGTCAAATTTTCTTTAAATACTCCTTGACCCTAGTAGGAAGTACATTTTCCCTTCTTGCACTTCTATTACCATGTGGGTGTGTGTTCATCATATTCTAATTATTCATATGCCTTCCTCAGTTATTACACAATGTGAACTGTATTAATCCGTTCACATGCTGCTATGAAGACACACCTGAGACTGGGTAGTTTATAAAGGAAAGAGTTTTAATGGATTCACAGTTCACCATGGCTGAGGTGGCCTCAGGAAACTTACAACCATGGTGGAAGGGAAAGCAAACACATCCTTGACATGGCAGCAGCGAGGAGAAGTGCAAAGCAAAAGAGGAAAAGCCCCTTATAAAACCATCAGATCTCTGTGATGGGGTTGTTTCTTTCTTTCTTGTAAATCTGTTTAAGTTCCTTGTAGATTCTGCATAGTACACTTTTGTCAGATGGATAGATTGCAAAAATGTTCTCCCATTCTGTAGCCTGCATGTTTACTCTGATGATAGCTTCTTTTGCTGAGCAGAAGCTCTTTAGTTTAATTAGATCCCATTTATCAAACAATCCCATCAAAAAGTGGGCAAAGGATATGAACAGACACTTTTCAAAAAAAGATGTTTATGTGGCCAACAAACATATGAAAAAAAGCTCATCATCACTGGTCATTAGAGAAATGCAAATCAAAACCACAATGAGATACCATCTCACACCAGTTAGAATGTCAATCATTAAAAAGTCAGGAAAGAACAGATGCTGGAGAAAGGGTGGAGAAATAGGAATGCTTTTACACTGTTGGGACTCTAAACTAGTTCAACCATCGTGGAAGACAGTGTGGTGATTCCGCAAGGATCTAAAACCAGAAATACCATTTGACACAGCAATCCCATTACTGAGCATATACCCAAAGGATTATAAATCATTCTACTATAAAGACACATGCACACAAATGTTTACTGCACAGCACTATTTACAATAGCAAAGACATGGAACTAACCCAAATGCCCATCGATGATGGACTGGATAAAGGAAATGTGGCACATATCCACCACGGAATACTATGCAGCCATAAAAAAGAATGAGTACATATCCTTTGCAGGGACATGGGTGGAGCTGGAAACCATCATCCTCAGCAAACTAACACAGGAACAGAAAACCAAACACTGTATGTTCTCACTCATAAATGGGAGTTGAACAATGAGAACACATGGACACATGCAGGGGAACAACACACACTGGGGCCTGTCAGGGGGTAGGGGGAAAGAGGATGGAGAGCATTAGGACAAATACCTAATGCATGCGGGGCTTAAAATCTAGATGATGGGTTAACAGGTGCAGCAAACCACCATGGCACATGCATACCTATGTAACAAACCTGCATGTTCAGCACATGTATCCCAGAACGTAAAGTAAAATTAAATAAACAAATAAATAAATAAAACCATCACATCTCATGAGAAATCACTCACTATCACAAGAACAGCATGGAAGTAACTGCCCCCATGATTCAATCACCTTCCACCAGGTCCCTCCCACAACACATGGGGATTATGGGAACTACAATTCAAGATAAGATTTGGGTGGGGACACAGCCAAACCATATCATGAACTTTGTGTGTAGTGACCATAACTAATTCTGTTTTCATATCATCACTGCCTAGAAATCTTTGACCTATGGCAAGTACCCAGTAAAAGTTACATAAATTATCCTAAAGAATAGGAGAGAGTTTCACTGTACTTTTTCTGTCCATCTATCTATGAGTTAGTTTCTGTAAGATACTAGGCAATTTAAAAAATATATATTTTAACAATAATTTGAGGTTCTCAAATTCTCTAGATGTTTCTCAGCAATCTCAAATATACAGCTTATCACTATAAGTTCCTTAAAGAAGCAATTCAGCATTGAAATGTGTCTCTTTAATAATACTGAAGGCAACCTCACTGTGAGCTCTTTACTATCACATTTATGGGAAAAAATCATCAATATTAAGGATAAGCAAAATATTCGATAACATAAACTTATTTAATTTTCAGTTTGGAGGAGAACATACTATTTTTTCTTAAATACGCTTTTTTTTTTTTAGAATGTTAAAATGATCAGTTTAGAATTTTATTCATTCAATGAACAGTTACGGAGCTCCCACTATGTACCAGGTGGTGTGGCAACTATTTGGATACTTAGGTTCTGTAAAACAGCCATGGGTCATCCCATACAGTGACAAGAGACTATAGATATCTACAGGAGAATCTGTAAGTAAGGAATTCAAGGAAGGCTTCCCTGATAAACTGACCACGAGCACATATGAAGCAAGTGGCAATGACAGGCACACATGAAACGCTGGCCTGGAATGAAATAGACAATATGAAGGGGGATATGTCACACTCAAGTTGGCAGCAATGGAAATCAGGCTGCTCTTTCGGCCATGGAACCTACACCTCTGCCTACTTACTTTCTTCAAATTTCTTCCAGTATTACTATTTCTAAATGGTACTTAATTAGCATGAAGTATCAATAGTCCAACATTTTGCTGCTTTCCTAGAAATATATATTCATATGAAGAGATAAAATTAAATAATACCTATAAGAAATATGTGTGTTTTGCATTTAATCTATCCCTCATTTACAGATAAGGAAAATTTAGAAAAGTTAAATATAACCAATTTCACAGTTCACCAGTGATAGTGTCAAAATTAGTGTACAGAGAGCCAGACACACAAAATGTGATAATTATTTATTAAATCAATGAATTGCTCTAGAGGCCAAGCTGCTAACCACCATATTACGCCATAAATATCACTGAATTTCCCAGGCTTATGTCAACTGCTAACCTGAAAATCATGTTCTTAAGACACAGTATTAATACTTTCAATTTCATCTTTGCTTTCTTGAGGGTGTAACTTAATTAGTAGAAAAGGAAGTTGGAAAGAGTGTCTCGGGATTCAAAACATTTTCAACAAGTGAAGTTTGCAGCTAGTACTTCACCTGTCTTTAGAACCCACTGTATTGCTCCAGGATTCAAAAGGGCCTCATTTTTCTCCATCTTCCACACTTCTCAGTCCTGTGCCCGTCCCACACTCCACATGAAAACCTCCGTTCCCCATTGCTACAGAGATGAGCTCCAAGTAAAGGAAGATCTATAATCTGATTAAAATAATCACAGTAATTGTAAATCTCTTAATCCTCTTAGAAGCATTAACATTTTTTTAAATGTGGGAGTGGGGAGGCAAGCTGATACAGCCTCTAATTGTTGGCATTTTTGTACAGCATAAACATTATTATATTTCCCTTTACTAGGATAGAAATGGCTATCACATTGACATGGCAATCTGCCCAGAAATCTGTCTCCAAACTGTCAAATTAACACTGAATTTTCCTTTACATGCTCATGCCTTCTCTGCTTTTGTTTGTTTGCTGTTTTGAAATCTCCGAGAGGGGAGATTAATTTTTTTTTTTAATTTGGGGTTTGTAAATCGGGGTCTACACCCAGAACTAACATAAACTAGTTTCTTTTAAAAAAATAAAGCCAAACAAAACAAACAAAACTTGATAAAGACTACTTAATTAGGAAAATAATAATAGAAACAATGCAACAATTCACACTGAACAGAAGTCAAAACATACCAAACACTCTTTGAAGCACTTTACATATGTCAGCTTATTTAGTTTTCACAGTAACCCCATCAAGTAGATATTCATATTATCTCAATTTTAATGATAAGGAAAACAGAAAAAAGAAAAAAAAAAGCACAAAAACAAATTCTATGCATTTTACTGGGAAACATAATGAAAAATAAAAATTTCTATTGACATAATCCATTCAAGTTGACATGGCTAGTTGGTAATGAAGCAAGATTTCAAACCTACGTATTTTAACCCTGAAGCCTTATAACCTATGCTCTACTGAAAAGCACACCAAGGAGGAAAAATTCATTGAGAAATAATCCTGCTCACTGTGTTATTCCTAAGTTAAAAACTACAGCACTTCAATTCTGGAAGAGACTGAAATATCCATTGGTTCAATTACCTTCTATTACAGATGAAAAACAACACAACCACGGTGTGGTGAAAAACGACTTAATGGCAGATTCAAAGCCAGCAACAACCTACTCTAAATCCAAGACGTGTTTTTCTCCTGCACTATACCATAATCAATCTACAGAAAACCCATAGAAAAATCCACAAACTCCAAGCCAAGGTAGACATCCAAAGTCCTTACCAATCTATTTTGTGAGGTCCAGTACAAATATAACTGTTGAGTGCCCCCATTTATAAACTACTTCCAAATTTGGTGCTATACAACATTTCTACCACAAGTTGTTCCAAGAGTTTTGAATTTTTTTTTTTTAACATGGGGATGTAAATTTGTGATATTTGGCAATTTTGGTATTTCTTCTTTCATGTGTTCATTTTTCTGTTTTTAAAATAACAATTTACTCAAAAAGCAGAAAGAGTATTCATTCCTTCTATAACTCCTGTCAAAGCAAAGTCAAGAAATTCATACTCCAATTTTATTCCCTAAATCACTTATTAATTCACAGAATGACATATGTGCCAGTTGTAAGTAATTCATTAGACACAGACTCTCATAGTTTGAAAGGAGATACAGATGAGTGTATGCAATATGGCATGACTGTGGGCAAAGACAGTATGTAGAAGGTACTAGAGAAAGATAAGAAGTACCTCAAATCTGTCCTGGGTAGGTGACTGGGACAGCTAAGTCCCATTAGCTGGAAGATGAGACACCTGTATTGATTCACTAGGACAAACAGGAATTGGGATGGAAAACAGGGGAGGGAAAAGAACAGAGAGGAAAGGATATAGACAGAGTATCCCCACATGGAGGAAGCAGATGTTAGAAAAGCCAGAGGAGTAAGAGTGTATTCATGTGGTTAAAGTTGGTGCCACAATTAGGCATGTGTACAACGTAAGCAAATCAGCAATTCCAACACACCCAAATACACGGTACTGTCTCATAAGAAAATGAATTAAACATTTTATTTCTATGGTTCACAAAGAAGAAAAGGTCTTTGTAAGGAAATAAGGAAAAGAAATAGAGTTATGGTCCCAGGGACAATAAAAATCATCAAAGCTTAGACAAATCAGCTAATATACTCTCATGACATTCTTCTAAAGGCTGCAGTTATCATCTATAGAAACAATTTCCAAAGAAATGTGGGAATCATGGCTGTCTTTTCAAATCATGAAGAATCCGTTATTATTGGCAAGCTATTTGTCAAGCATCAGATAATGCTCATCTTTAAACATGCCTCCTATGGACAATAAAATGCTGCTGATGGTTTCCAGCTTCAAATGAATCCGCTCTCCTTGCTCAGGGCACATTACTGCTCCTGACCTCTTCCCTGCCCGTGCCTTGACCTTCTCCCACTCAGACGTTATTCCCTTCCTCATGCCTGTGAGCGTCTCATATTATTCCTGAGCTGTAGCTCTAGAATTTAGCATGAGGAGGGCTGCCCCTGATAGATGTCTTACGTGAGTAATGCTCTTAATGATCCCCAATGGGACTACCATATTATTCCAGCAGGATGAATCATTCAGACACAAAAAGAAATTCTATGCATTTTACCGTGAAACATAATGAAAAATAAAATTTTCTACATTTGGAAATATTTTTCTTAAATTTTGCAAAAAATAACCAAGTTTTCCCAAGGAAAAAAAAGAGTTAACAAAAGTTTCTTCATATATTTAGTTTTGTAGTATATCTCAACCACCTGAGCATATTATACCATTTCTATGTTGCCTAAAGAAATCCTCCAAATGTCATTTCAGAAACTTATGAAATATGCACAAGATTCCTCACAGAAATGCTATATATACTCTTGAAAACTGTGCACAAATCAATATTTTGTAAGTTAAATAACATTTTTCACTGACAAATTATTTCAGAGATGCTTTCTTTTCATTTCTGGTTAATATTCAATTGTTAAGGATTACCAATCCTTTAGATTAAGCTTCTCTCCTGAAAATATTTCTGTCAAATAACTAATACTCTATTAGCAAATAACAAAACAAATAAGGGAAACTAGATTTTAAAAATAATCCTGCAATAAATACTTGCAGAAGATAGGGACTTCTTTGTAATCCAGCCACAACCTCAATTTTCTTTATTTTTATTTCTTAAAATTTCCTTAATGTATTTTCCTAACATGTAATTCATATGCAACACAGTGGTGCATCTCTTAATAGCAATCAGTAAGCCTTAAAACCATGTTGATAATTTCTCTTCTTATTCAAGAATATATTTATTTATTCAGCTCATCAGGGACTCTTAGCTCATCAAAGGGCTCGTGGTTTTGTTTTCTTTGTTTGTTAGCTTTAGGACAAAAGAATAAACATAAACAGTAAAACTGATCACTTTGCCTAGCTCAACAAATACAATTTGTAAAATGTAAATAGCTACCAATAAAGGAGAAGCTTTTGGTTAAGTAAGCCATTGTGTAAACATTTAACTAGTAACTATACAAAGAAGAGGGGCAAACACCAGAAAAATAAAAATGTAAAACACAGAAGATAACAAAAAGTAAGGAGATACTGATGTATTTAGAGTGGAAATAGGCAGCAACAGATTGGTCAGTTGGCCGTAGGATGAGCGGTGTAATACTGCAGCCACAAAATGATGGCCTGTATACCATATTTGGTACAAGCACTTATTATTCATTCACACTCATCTATCCATATTTATTGGTTAGGAAATTGTATTTAAAAATACAAATTTATGCTTCCTCTTGAAAAGTCCATCTGAAAGTTTGTCGACATTGAGGCTGTATTTCCCTGGAGCAAGATTCAGCCAACCACCTCTTGGCCCTGATACAAGCACTTCCTTTCTAAGCAGACCTTGTATAGGCATTTCAGTTTTCAACCCTTACAAAATAATATCAGAAAAAAAACAAGAAAACAGAATCTCTTAAGTTTTATTTGTGAGATTGTGACTTTAGACCAGACTTCAGATGGTTCAGTGGGAAAAAAAGATGAAAAGATCAGTTATCTAGCTTCGTAATACATTTTAAATCTCCTGATCCAGAAAAGCATTACATCCCAGGATACCAAGGGAACACTTATAAAATGCAAGATTTGTTGGATGGTTAGGAGAAAGTTAAAAGTTATTTACATTTTTAAATAAAAAGGAAGGTAGACTCCTCAAACTTGACCTTACACTTTAGAAAGACACTGGCTAATTAGATATATTTAAAACAATAACAACAAAAACAACATAACCAAGGGAAATGAATCTTTATCAAATGAGAAAATAAAACAAAAAAGGTGGGGGGGGGCATCTTGTGCCTGAAGAATAACAAGTTTAAAAAGAACAAAATAACTCTCTTCGAATACTGAAACTAAATTAGATTTACCTTGGGTAGCTTTGGAGGATAAAACCAGGCCAGTAGGTCAGGAATTAGAATTAGGTTTTAGCTTAATATGCAGACAAGTTTTATAAAAATTGTAAATGTCTATGCTATGAAGAGATAATTCCTGACACAGAAAGTAATGAGCAAAGAATGAAGACTGTGCTCAGGGTACCGCGGAGAGGGCAGAAGGACAGAGACATAGTGATAGTCCAAGGTACTGTCCAAAGGATTCTCTGATAGATTGAAAATAAAAATACACACAGCATTATATCAAAGCCTATTTTATCTGTCTACTGCTATCTATAACCTCAAAGAAAATGCCAGAAAACAAATATCTTAATCTCTAAGAATTTGGTTATCAAATTTATATTTATTTTACTTTCACCTTCTCTCTATTTGGTTGAAGCATTTTTAAAAATTATTTATTTTTTAAATTGACAAATAAAAATTCTATGTATTTATGGTGTACAACATGTTTTTAAATACGCAAACATTGTAGAATGGTTAAATCAAGCTAATTAACATATGCATTATTTTTTATGGTCTAAATATAAGCTCACTAAGAGGTCATCTATTAAATCACCTACACAGCAACCAACCATTTACCATAAATTCCTTAAGCACAGGGAATGAGCATTTTTTTTCTACTTTGTTGCCTGGTTAGGTGACTGAAAGAATGAATGAGATTATTAAATAATGCTCTTTACAATACAACAATGTCATAAGTGAAATTCTGTAATAACCAATAGCTATAAAGTCTACCTCTTAAAGCAGATTTTCAGATCACCACTCCTAAATGCACCTCTCAAATACTTTCCCTAGTCAAACAAGTTTTCTCTATTATTTCTCTCAGCACCCTTTCTTTGGGAACCTACTTATTCCAGGAAGCGTTTCCTGACGAAGTTAATCCCCTGACCCACCCGTTCCCAAAATGCAATTCTCCCCTCTTTCATCGTATCGGAAACCCAGTTCCCAAAATGCAATTCTCCCTTCTTTCATCGTATCGGAAACCCAGTTCCCAAAATGCAATTCTCCCTTTTTTCAACATATCGGAAACCCAGTTCCCAAAATGCAATTCTCCCTTCTTTCATCATATCGGAAACATCTTTCATTCATATAGCGCCAACAATTCACTAATGTAAATCGACACTTCATTTTGTGGTCTATGTGTACACAACTTGAATCTTGTATTAAAAGCTCTTGCACATTATCAGGTATGCCTGAAACATTCCTTAAAGTATCTAATACCAGCAAAGGTTGGCAGCTGCTGAATAATAATTTTTTATTATTATCATGATTGATAGTAGTTTACTGAGGAATAAAATAACATTATTAAGTCCCATTAATAATAAACAAGTAGCATTAAATGAGTGGCAAACTGCAAAGCAATGGATGTACTGAAATATATTTATTATGAAGCATGTGTGTGTGTGTATACATGTATATGTATACATACATAGTATACACATATGTATATTGTATATTATACATATTTATGTATACATACTTTTTTTTTTTTTGAGACAGGATCTCATTTTTCCACTCTGACTGAAGTGCAAAGGCATGAATACAGCTCACTGCATCCTCAACCTCCTGGGCTCATCCACCCACCTCAGCTTCCCAAGTAGCTGAGACTAAAAGCATGCACCACTACACCATGCTAAGTTGTGTTTTTTGTTTGTTTTTGTTTTTGTTTTTGTTTTCTGTAGCATCTCATTATGTTGCCCAGGCTGGTCTCAAACTTCTGGGCTTAAGCAATCCTCCCACCTCAATCTCCCAAAGTACTAGGATTACAGGCATGAGCCACTGCACCCAGTCCTGAAGTGTGTGTGTGTGTGTGTGTGTGTGTATGTGTGTTGTTTCTTTTTTTTTTTTTTTTTTCCAGATGGAAGTCTCACTGTTGTCACCTGAGCTGGAGTACAATGGCACGATCTCAGCTCACTGCAAAAAATATATATATAGTTATATATATTTTATATATGTATCTATATTTTGTTTGTTTGTTTGTTTGTTTTTTTAAGTAGAGATGGGGTTTCACCATGTTGGCCAGGCTGCTTTCAAACTCCTGATCTCAGGTGATCCACCCGACTCAGCCTCCCAAAGTGCTGGGTTTACAGGCGTGAGCCACCATGCCCAGCCTGAAGTATATTTTAAAACAATGTAAAAACCTTAATAAGAACCAAGTCTCAAATAAGGGAAAGTTTTAGATATACTGTTTTGATTAGTGGTATAGAGGGAAAAACTGGGGAAAGCTTCAATTTTCATTTAAGCCTTATGTAAACTCCCAAACCTATGGAAATAGATGAATGTAAATATACAATCCCATCTACGTGTTTGGAAATAACTTTGGAAGACCACTGAATTCAGCTGAGAAAACTCTACCTAAGAAATTATACAACAGCCATAGTCAGAAACACATATTTAAAACAGTAAGAAAAGCAAAAGAATGGTATTCCCCAAACCAACTGCATTACTTCTGAAAAAGTATCGATTACAGTTCTGTTTTTGGTAGCTATTACAGACTCATACAGGTTTCACTGGCAGGAATTATGTGAACCAATGCTAAAGTCTTTGTTTTCCGTAAAACCTGTCATTGGAGAAGAACACACCTTTAAAGGAATGCTAATCACAGATTCTAACTAAGCTTCTGCTTAATATGTTTTATTATCAATTACATCTTATCACCATTTATTATCAAAATCAAAAAATGAAAATTAAACAATCAGTTCCTTATAGAAAAGGATAACAGTGATTCTACTTTCTCTATAAGGACAATTCTACTCACACAATTGAGCTATCATAAAAACTAGTTGGTACTTACTATTTCAAATTTATTCCACAAACTGAACAGCACTGAAAAAACCATATTATGGGGCTGGACTTAACATTTCTGTGTTGTAGGGTGTGTAATACCAGGGTACATTCTTTTTTGTGGGTTATCATGTGACAAAGAGAAGAAAGCAACAGACAGTAAGATGCAACATAAAAATGAAACATCTAAAAAGGAACTAAAACAGGTTGGCAGCATGATGTAGTTCCCTCCCAAAAAAACATCTAAATATGTTCTAAACATATTTTACACTGTTTCATCTACATTCATTATCTTTAAGGGAATAGTATAGTGTGTTTGTAGAATCATGAAAAGCAGGAATTCTGGGATGAGACAGGCTAATTTCAAATCCTCACTCTACTACATTGACTGGCCATAGTAAAAGAGCTTAACTTGTTGAACCTCATTTTTCATATTGACAGACAGGGCTAATAACAACACATTCATTTCTAATGTGATTGTTTTAAGTATTAAATAAGATAAGGCATGTTAGCACTTTGTCAAGCAGATAATAACACTGTATAACTTTTAGGCATTATCAGTATTACCATTATTATTAGAGATATTATTGATTCCTAGTGTTCCCGGTTCCGTGTATACAGCTGGGCCTATACTACTGCATCAATCATCACTTAATAAGTCACTTGGGTTTTTTCATCATGTAAAAAAATATATATATATATATCTATATCTATATATAGACTCTTAAAAAGCAATGAGTGCTTAAGATTCAATGACCCATGATAGGAGAAAAGATCAAATAACACAATGAGTTTCTTTTTCTTCATCACCATACTGAATTTAAATCAAAGCTGTCCTTAGGATGCTTGTGTTCAATCTGAATTCATGGAGATGAATAGCAATGATCTTGTCAGTGAATACCCTTCCTATTTGCATAGATATCTGAATGAAAGCTTTACGTCTCCCCTGTTTTTCTTCTACAGATTTAGATTTTGCAACTATATTACTAAATTCATTAATTTAAGCAAGTGGTCGTTCTACCAGGTTGCTAGGGCATTTTCACTTCTCTTCAGATACAAGGGAAATGAACAGATGCGTTTTATTTTCCACAGCCTGTACAAGCTGGTTTACTTTACTCAGACAACTTGCTAATGGAATGGTCTGGATATACTGAAATTACTTCCCAAACCAAGCAACTAAAGAAGCTTAAAGCTACCCAGAGGTATGTGTAGTTAACACATACAAAGGTACTTTAACTCACTTTGTTGTATGAGCAAGGACCATTTCAGTGAAGTTTCAGAGTGAGAGACTTCCTTCTCAATAAAGCCTAAGCACACAAAATCAGCTTTAGAGCTATGCAACTAAAAAGCAGACATGTTCTTGCATAGGAAAGGAATTGCAGAGAGATACATTTCTTTAGCCAAATTAAAAGTCTACCAGTAGTGAAAACAGAAAATCACATGCTAAACAAGAAAATGTAACAGCAGGCAAGTTAAGTTGGAGATCAATTTATGAGACTTAGTGTATCTCATTAGCACTATGTCGCCAAATGATACTGAAACAGACATTTGTGACCCGATTCAATCATTCTTTGGCTTCATTTTCTTTTCCTACTCTACCTGAAATTGATAATAATGTAAAAGGGCTCCAATCACGTTAGTGCAGAGAAGTTAAAATCTAGCTTTGTTTCCTCTTCTACCAAAACCCAGGAATAAACTTAGCAAGTTGGTGTTATATATATACTCCATAATGCTGCATAAATTATGACCATACCTAACATGATCCAAAGACTTTTATGTCATATGAATACTATCTTGTTATGCTCATTGAAATTATAAGTTAAATCAAGAGATAACATATACCTGAAATGGCTTTTCAAGTACTTAATAATCACATGTAACAGACTTTTTTACTCTTTAACTTTCTATACAAACTGGGCATACGAACTGTGTTTCAAGCAGAACTCAAATAATCTTAGAGAAGAGCTTTGAGGACTCCATGCTCCTTTCACGGCTGACTGTGGACAAGCTGTCCCCAGCTCTCAGGTCCTGTACAGATGAGTTGAATTTAGATATATTTTGAACTTAATACTTTCTGAAATCTAACGAAGAGCATCTTGAGAAAGTGTTTTAACTGTGAGCTGTTATTACTAGAAGTAGTTTAAAAATGTGTTCTAGTAAACCTTGCTCTACTTAACTGAAAGACTAACATGATTTTAAAAATAGATCCCCAAAATACTGTATTATTAGGAAGCAAAACCGACTATTTCCTATATGCTGCATACAAAGCAATCACTTGACACAAAAAGACTATATTCCCATTTAACACAGAACCACATTGCTCTGTTGACATTTGCTTGTATCCTTTGATGGTGCTTTTAACGCTTCATTTAAGTGTCAAACTAGGTGACAAGCATTAAGCCCAGATAGACTATTTAGTCTCATCTTGTGATCCTAGAACATTTTCTACAATTGCTTACCTTCTATCCACTTTCCCCCAAAAATAATATGAATTAATTAAATTAAATAAAGAATATTCTTTTCCGGCTCTAAGCCATGGACAGCTGTGAACGCCACAGAGGTATTTCTCTCCTTGAATAAAGTCAGAAAGATATGCACAGTCATGCTGTTCAAAATATTATCTTAAGTGTGGAACAACACTGTCATAAGATGTTTGGAAGCCAAGTAAAATCGCAGAAATAAGAGGATTTGTAGCAGCCTGTTTTGGCTGAAGGGAAATGAGGCTGAGCTCTCCCATGAAGCAAGCAACATGACACCTTTCGGTGTTAGAAATAGCCTTTTGGATGGTTAAAAGAGAGAGAGGAAAAAGCAAAGCAGTGGAGATCAAAGCTATCTCCCCGTACACCACAGATCATCTTTTTTTCTTCCTCTTCTTCAACAGCAAGATTGAAGGAAGGGGCTGAAAGTGGAGGGTGAAGGGGAAAGGAAATCATGCTAATCCAGAATTGTAAAGAATGGAGGTAGCCTTTTGATCTCCACAGGATGGCAACTTTATTGGCTATGCATAAGCAGTTTCCAACCAGCTGATCAACCGGGTATTAAGGCTCAGCCCCTCCATGATCAGTAACCATGAAGTGAGTTATCTGTGAACAGCAGTCAAGCAGAAGGCTCATCTGCTAAATGATCACCAGCCCATACTCAACCCACAGCCTAAGAGCAACCACAGGGGAAATGATTGTCTCTCCACAGGCTCCTCTGGGAGGAGTACCAATTATCTGCCTTGGGATTCAGAGCAGAGCAAAATCTTTCCTCAAGTGTGCAAGAAGGACAATGCCATTCATTCTCCAAAATACAACTTGGAAGCCATGTGCATCTGCATCCCCAGCAGACAATGTTTGGAATCACATTCAGTCTCCTCTTTTAAGCAGGCCAGAAAATGCAGACATCATCAAGGCTGAATGTGAACTGGTTAGATGTAAAGAACGGACTGTCTTGCCTGGTGATCTAAAAATTAGAGACCATTTTCTTAATAACAGGAAGAATAATACCTTCCATCCAAATTCTCAAGTGTTCAAACCACAGTCTTATGTAAGTGGATTTTTTTTGAGACAAGTTTTAAAATAAAAAGCGATTGAACCATAATCTTTCTTATTTAAATTCTTCATTTCTCTCTTTCAACTAGGAAAATGCACAGTAGTTAAGAGTTTTGGAGCCAGCGTGGTTCAAATCCCTGCTGAACCACATTTCCTAACTTCTCTATGATATAGTTTCCACAACAATAAAATCGGGGCACAGTAATGTCTTAGAAACAACAGCATATATGTCATAGGATTTTTATGAGCATTAAATAAGATAATGGCGAGTGTTCAGTGATAGTCCTAGTTTCATAGTAAAAGTCGCCATTTCCATAAAGTTTCTTATTGCACCTAGAGTTTGAACTCCATCTCATCTTTTAATTATTTCCTTCTTCCACTTTACTGGTCTCCTTTAAACAAAAGCGTTACGATACAGAAGGTAACTACTTGGTGTATCGGTCTTGTATATACATTGAGGCAGTCAATATTCTAAAGTCTTATCATATGTAGGTTAAAAAAAAACTATTCTATTGATTCACGAAAGAGTTAAACATGCTTCAAATTGCTTTATTTTTTGTAGTTTTAAACATGCAAACTATCTAGTTCTTTATATAGTTGTTGAATTTAAGAGTATATACACTGACATCATATTTTCAGAAATCCACTTTTTGGGCCGGGCACACTGGTTCACCCCTGTAATCCCAGCACTTTGGGAGGCCGAAGCAGGCAGATCACCTGAGGTCAGGAGTTTGAGACCAGCCTGGCCGACATAGCGAAAACCCATCTCTATTACTAAAAATTCAAAAATTATCCTGGCATGGTGGTGGGCGCCTGTAATTTCAGCTACTCAGGAGGCTGAGGCAGAAGAATCACTTGAACCCAGGAGGCAGAGGTTGCAGTGAGCCAAGATCGCGCCACTGCACTCCAGCCTGGGTGACAGGGTGAGACTCCGTTTCAGAAAAAGAAAAAGAAATCCACTTTTTGGATTCGCTGCTTGTGCTGTGTGTGGTCAGAGGGCGCACTCACACTTGGCCGCTCTGTCTACTTCCACTGTATCCCCGCCTATATTTTAAAACTAGCTTAATGCTAGACGCAGTTTCTACTACACTTCTCTAGACTTCTGCTTTTTGTTTATTACTTTATTTTTCTTTTTGGTTCTTTCCTTTCATGTAGTCTACAGATTACCTTAGGCCTAATTTTAAATTGAATGATAACTTTGCTTTCCTTCTATTTTCCTATATGAACTCGAGCTCACAGGGCAGTTTATATTTTTGTTTTAAAAATTAAACATTTTTTAAAGGCCAAAATTAACCGAAGTATCACCATAACATCTTTTATTAACACAGATGATAATAAAGATTCAACCACTTATAGTCTTCACTGAGAAGCTGTTATGCTGCTTACTTCCCGTTGGATTCCTGTTGCCCAGTTATTTTAAATTATAGATATCTAGTCAATGTAAAAATGAAAAATAAATGGTCATTGTTAGTCTGAAATTTAGCATTCTGTGTCACTTTAATTGACATAAGAATATTTCATTTGTTGTAGCAAAGACTAAGAAAAAACTTCAGGTAAACTTTCTGTTCTAAGACCTTTTAACCATAAATGTCTTATGCATTCGAATGTCCATTATCAAGAAATAAAGATATTTTAAAAGATATCACAGTATTTAAGTATGTACATTTAAAAGCCAGAAAGGTTATAAAGAAACTAGCCAGATCATATTGGAACTACACAATAATCTTACCAGAAAGAAAGACGGAAGAAGGAAGAGAGGAAGATAGACCAGAGACCAGACAATTGGTTCAAATAGTGAAACTTACCTAAAAAAGTTCCTCTTCCCAAGAGAAACCCTACCCCCTCCCCCCACCAAAAAAAAAAACCCAAGAAAAAGAAAGACAGTATGAGTAAACTATCATTTATTTGAAATTCAAATCTCATCCTAAGTTTGAACTGAAATTCAATTACTTTTTCACTTAAAAGCAGGTTTTAGCAAATGGATTGGAGAAGAGGAAGTCTATGAAGGAAAAATGTCAGATCCTGAGAGAGCACATGGATTTTTTTCAGGGCTACCTCTCCCTGCACCCTCCCACCCCACAAACTCACCAGAAGTCTATCTGTCCATAAAAAAGGCAGACAGACCAACTAATTAAAGGAATATACCTGAAAAATGAATTTCGGAAGGAATAACCACTTTTTCTACATCCCAGTTTCATTGAATGAAAGGTTATTTTTTGTAGCATCAAGTTAATAGATAAAAGGTTGTAAGAAGTGAACACTCTTAAGCACAACACTTAATACTAAGTATGCCATCAACATACCAAAATGGAGTTTATAATCTGTTTGAAGAAAAGTGTTAGACTTTGTTAAGTTGGCAGACAGTTAAAAAAGGAAGAAAAGAAAGAAAAAAAGAACTGACAACCAATAGATGCTTTCACAGGTTAAATCTTGTTGAAGGTTAAGTTATCCTCTCAGTACACTTTGATTTATTTAAGCTCACCACATTTCTCTTAAATACACTCCATTAACAAGTGATAGACTGTGATCCTAGGCTTGGGGCAAGACATGAAACACAATCTTTCAAGAACTTCATTCATTCTCTGACCAGGTGTCTTGAACACACCCAGGTTACTAGTTACTTGAGTTCTGTGAAGTATTATTCAAATCAATGCACTCACCCTAGCAGCTCAATAGTCTGGCCTCCCAAGTTCAGATTCACAGCGTGAGTGAAAGTTATCAGAGGAATAGCAAGCTTCAGGCTAGGTATGAGGGAGCACTTTGGAAAGAAGCTTTTGTCCTGAAAAGTGGCAAAGTAGATAGGCACACCTATAGGAAAAACTTAGGTTTACAAAAATCATCAATGGCTTAAATGGAAAATTAAATAAGGAACAGAAAAACTAGAAATTTTAGATTTCTAAAAGCTAGAAATCAATGTAGCTCTAACATTATAATTGTCTCATATCTATTCAAATTACAATTCTGATATACTACTCAGATTACTAAATCTAACAGGAGAGTATATTCCCAAATAATTCTCCAACTGAAGACAGAATTTCCAAGTTGACACGACCAGCTTTCAGTGATACCTTATTAGTGTGACCCTATCTTTAATCTACAGCCATGATAAAATGTTCCAACATATACAAACTCAACTCAAACAGTGACTAATGACCATTAATCCCTCTATCTTCAGTAATCTGCCCCTCCAGTCATTTATCACAATGACACTTCACTTTACACACGTAAATAAACTTTAGCCAGAAAGGTGAATCAACAGAAATCTCAAAGGTATCTGAAGCTGTAAATTAAACTAGGGAGAGACACAGCCAAGAGAGGCAAATAGAGAGATCAGATTTTAATGTTTTTGATTTGCATCCACAGCTAGGTGTGGGGGATTGGAGGGACTATTCAATCACTTCGATAGGCAAACTAAGGAAAACTAAGGCGTTACAGAAGGAGAAGCTGGAAATGGGGAATGCCAACCCCAAGGAGTTAGTCTACTCATCCCTCCACTGTGACATACATGAGACATACCAGGTTGAAACTTCACTTTGTTTTCTTTAAAGGAGAAACAATTTAATAATTTTTAAAATGTACTTTAGTTGCAAATCTTCCTTGTAACTTTCAGCCAGCAAGCACAATTCATAGGCTAAAATTATTTTAGGAGTTTATTCGGTATCATTTAGCTGACGTATGTGGTTTATTTATTTATTTCCACCCCGCCCCCTCCCCCCCCTTTTTCTTACTCTGTTAACTATCTGCCTTAAGTAAAATCCCCGGTCAAAACATAAATGATAACCATAGACCACAAATGCTCAAACTAACCTTTAAAATCGTTTCATAATTGTGCAAACTGAGTGACTCTTACCGATAAGCCCTGATGCAACTTGAAGCTCAGTATGAGAATGACTATAAAAATTCCGAGGTCCAGTGTGTATGTGTGTGTGTGCGTGTGTGTGTGCGTGCGTGTGTGTGTGCGTGTGTTTTAAAGCTTGAAATCGGATCCGTGATTGAAACCAGAATCTACCAAAAAGAAAGAAACAAAAGTTGAGTCGTGGCTCAGTTCACCCATAGTAAAAAAGTTTCTTAGGGAGGGTAAAAAAAAAAAAAACTATTTGCAAGTGTAGATACAGTGTAAGGGCCCCGTTTCAGCATCCTTCCAACACTTCATATGGAATTTCAGTATGATTTAATTAATCCTAAACATCCCAAATTCAGCTGTTTTCTTTCGCCAGTGAGACTTCCCAGGCAACTAACTGTCCCCTTTCCGATGCTGGCAACCGCCTGTTTCCTTCTAAACCCAGCGAGGCAGTGGCTATTTTATATCCTACCTTAAGAAGAAGTTATTTCATGAAGCTTCTTCAGAATCAAATTTAATTACAGACTTTGGTTACATAAAACAACTACTAATAACCCCTTGTGCTCGGAAGAGGAGGGGCTAGAGGAGGACTAGGTTCAGGAATCCTGGCCAGCCTGCGGGCCACAAGCTCCCAGGGCGCACATTTCCCTCCCCAGGGAAGCGGCCGGTGGCTGATCCTCACTTCGGCTCATCCTGGGGGCCCCAGCTCCCCGCCAGCCGCGGCCTCCTCCCACCCCAGTGCTTAGACGTGCGTTTGCCCAGAGTAATCTGGGCGTGCCCTGAACTTGGCAAAAGGCCGAGATCTGCAAAGAGTCTTGAGGAGGTTCAGGGGCGGAGGGGAGGTTTTGGGGAATGGGAAAAAGAGACAACCCCAAATGCGAACTAGGAACATGTTCGCCTAAAAGTCTTGCAGGAATAGAGCCCCTCCCGCCTTGGGAGGGACGCGTAACCAAAATGCAGTTCTGGGTTTGATTGTGAAAAGTGGAGAGAGGGGAACAGGGAGGATCAAGGGTGAAGAAAGAAGACGGGGGTTACCTGAACAGAGACATATTAATCCAAACAGGTAAAAGTGAGCAGGCTCCGCAATCATTGTCCTCGGGTGGATCCTGCATACAGTCTCATGCCAAGAGGAGAGAGTGGAAATAGGGTCCCCAAATGTATGAAGCCACACACCACACACACCACACACAAAGGCTTAATATAAGCAACGTGGGTCAATTAGCCGGGAGTTTTCAGGGCAATTACTCGTCGACCTTTCTGGACGCTTGTCAGTATCTCAGAGACTTTTGCGGAGGAAGAATTCCAAGGTCTGTCTTCTCCGGCCGCAGGGTTTCCGAGGCGGCTCAGACACTTTCAAGAAGCACCATCCAAAGCGAACAACAAAGAGCCGAAGCAGAAGCGCAGTCGCGCCGCTTCCTGCCTCCGCGGTCGGGCCGAGCCTCCCGGCGTGCGCCCCCCCAGAGTGCGGCCGGGGCAGGCGCGGCGCGGGCGGGCGCGGGGCGGCGGCGGCCAAGCTGGGGTGTGAGAGCGGATCCGGCAGGGCCGAAAAGTGCGGCTCCGTCTCCCCGCGAGCCCAGTCAGCGGCGGGCCACGCGCGGCGGCGGCGACGGCAGCCAAAGGAGCAGCAGCAGCAGCTCCGGAGGACGGGCTCGGGGTGCCGGGAGTGTGACTGGGTGACTCCGCGCGCAGGGGGCGAGCGAGGGGGCGGTGCGGCGACAGCGGCGGCCTGGGCGGGCCCTTGTTCCCATCACTTGCGGGATGCGGAGGGTACTGGAGGCGGCGGCAGGAGCGCGGACCCTCGCACGTCTTCCGGGCGCCCCCAGCCCCGCGCGGCGCCCAACATCGCCCCCGGCCCCTCGCCGGCTGGGGCGCTCGCAGGCGCCCCTGAACTACGCAGAAGCCCAAACTTCCCGGGGGTAGCTGCCTGCACCCCTGGCTCGTGGAAGCTGCAGAGGCAGCGCCCGGCTCTCCCCGGGGCGGCAGAGAAGGGCAGGGAGGATGCTGCTGCGGGTGGGGAGACGGCCGCCGCGGCTCCCCCGGCTCCTCCCGGATCAGCGGCGTCTGAAGTTTCTGCTCTCACGCTGCCTCCGCTCCAGCTCAGTTGCTTGTGGGTTTCCCCCAGTGCCCGCGGCTCCCGGTTTCCTCCCTCTCCTCCCCGGCCCCAGAATACTTAAAGGGGCCGCGTGGTCCTTGCTGCGCTTCCCTCTACTCTCCAGGCGCGGGTCAGGCAAGTTCTGCTCCTCAGTATTTCCATCCACAAGCCAGGGGTGCCCAATGGCGCCCTCAGGTGAGAATCCAATTGCTCAGAATCGGAAATCCAGGCGAATGAGAACCTGTCTTGTTTCTCTCGCCACCCCTAGCTCCCCTGCACCTTTCTCCAAATGGAACCTCCCAGCCAAAGACTTCAAAAATCCTCCTGGTCCAACTTAACCTCTTCCTTGCCGCTCCCCGGAATTGGAATAGACTCTCAACTCCACTCTCACTTCTCGCCAGTCCCATTAAAAAAAAAAAAAAAAAAGCAATTTTGAGCAACATGCCTTTAGGACAGTAGGTAAACAGAGAACTATCCAGAACATATCAGTAGATGGGCAGTCTCTACGACCATCCTTTTAAGTTGCAGTTGTGGAAGTCTTGTAGAAAAGATACCCAAATCATAAGGCACAGGGTTGGGCCTTGGGATCATTTCCTCATGTTTCATTTGAAACTCTCTCTTTCAACTTGATAGACTTCACACATTAGAAAGCTAACAATGGGGAAGTTAAAAAAAAAAAAAAAGAGAGAGAGAGAGGGAGAGAGAGAAACAAATGCAAAGAAACATTCTTAACTAGCTGAGTTTGCAGTTAGGAGAAGCTAGTCAGCATTTCAAAACCAGACACAGGCTTTGACACCCAGTGTGCCCCCTCTTAAATCCCTACCTGCCAGTTACAGCTCTGTGACCAGGTCTGTTTTCTCTTCTCTGTTTCTGTTCTCGAGATATTTTATTGCATTAACAAAAATTACACAAAGCAAAACAAACCTGACACATCTGAAAGGCATTCATTCATTGAGTCAGTCACTTTTCTTTCTTTCTATTAAGTAAAACACAGTGGCCAGGTGCTGTGGCTCACACCCGTAATCCCAGCATTTTGGGAGGCCCAGGGGGGCGGATTACTTAAGGTCGGGAGTTCGAGACTAGCCTGACCAATATGGTGAAACCCCGTCTCTACTCAAAATTCAAAAATTAGACGGGCGTGGTGGCGTTCGCCTGTAGCCCCAGCTACTCGGGAGGCTGAGACAGAAGAATTGCTTGAACCCAGGAGGCAGAGGTTGCAATGAACTGACATAACGCCACCGCACTCCAGCCTGGGCAACAGAGCAAGAATCTGTCTTAAATAAACAAATAAATAGACACAGTATGTAAGATACCTAACATGCCGAACCCTGAATAAATGGCAGAATTGTTATCTACAGAGTTGTGTACCATAACTTCCAAAAAACTATTTGGTGTCTAGCAGTATATATAAGAAGCTGCTTTCGGTGGTTGCCTCTGGAGGAGAGAAGCGCACAGTGGATAGGGCAGAGAAGGAGGATTTGCTCTTTTCTACATGGTGGTGTGCTTTTCCATTTCTTTTCAGGTGAGCACATTCATTACCTAATGGAAGATAAAAATTTAAAAGTAAATTGTACATTGATTTTGGTTGCTGCTGGTGCAACCGATGACCTTAGAGCAACATTTTGTGGAAACTCTGGTTAACGGCACCTAGCTTTGAAAGTGAAAGATAGTTTAATCCTGAGAAAACTGACTATAAATTCAGTAAACAGACTGGAGATAAGAATTCAAAGACTCCAACCAAAATCTTTTCAGCAGTAAAAATATGAATGGGCAGTCAAAGCTGAAAAGCATACATCAGTTTGGTCTTGCTGAAGGATATTTAGTGAGAAATGTAGAATATATCTCTTTTTTCTTGGAATAAAAAGTACTTTTAAGATAAGCTTACCTAGTAATAGAAAACAAATAAACACTAAAGTGTAGTACTTGAGAGAAAGAGAGCGAGATGGAGAGAAAATTCAAATCCTCATATCATTTGAGTGCATGTTAAATAAAGATGTCAAACTTTCACTTGGTAATGTAGATATACTTTTAAATATAATGAAGAATATGTATCAGGATCCCTATTGCATTGTTCCCCAAAGTGGATCTCCTGGTCTCTGGAAGTTTGCTCATATCTCTCAAGATCTCTTTTGCCATTTATCTCATTGAATGCAAACCAAATTAATATCACCCTTTATTTCTCAACTTCAGTAAGCAATGCCCATCCCCTCTCTTCCACCCCTAGAGATGATATTACCTAGGACAGTCATCAGTAAGTATCCTCAAGGAGCTAACTTTTGGCCAGCCCCGGATGAAGACCATCATCACCAACTCATATGTGTTAGTCCTTTCTTTTTTCTACCTCATCCAAAATGTGTCTATTTTCTGTCAATTATATTGGCAAAGATGGCATGCAAAGACAAGAACTTGTGTTCAGAAGGCATTGCGGAGCTGTAAGAAGTGAAACTCAATGCACCTGAGAACTTTTGTATCTACTTCCTTTTCCTCACTCGTGCAAATAAACACTTAGTGAACATCATCTATGTGCAAAAAAAAAAAAAAACAGTAAAGTGTGCTGTAGGGACAAAATGCAAATATAATTCCTTTCATTTAGGCTTTTAGAGCTCCTACTGTGGGGAGGTACACAGAGCAGGCTTCAGGGTGGAATCTGTCTGAAAAAAAATAAAAACCAAGTGCCATTGGGGTTAAAAGACATCCCAGTACATTCCTAGAGATGGATGGATCATAGCAACTTGTCACCTTTTCAGTTTTGCTCCTGAACTTTAAATTACCTGGAAGAATGCGTGAAATGCTCGTTGTGTCTGTATGAGTGCCTGTGCAAGTGTGAGTGTATACATGTGGACAGGGAAGGTACTCACAGAAGATCTTCACGGAACTCTGACATGTACAAGAGAACCTCGACTCATTCCAGTTTGGGTGGAAGACACAGCACAAGGAAGGAGAAACTGTACTGACTTGTACTCAGGAACCCCCTTTCTGATCACTATGATCTGAATGAATTGTCAGTTCTAAATTTCCATTTAGAACCTATGAAATTCAGGATCCCAAAAATTCAGGATCTTCCCTGAGAATTCTGAAGAAACCTGAAAATAATACATTACAGTAGTCCCGTGAAGAAGGACTTTTTGACAGTCAAAATTCTAGAGCAGTAATAATCTCTTGCGTTGCTCCAATGATTATATCTTTCATGGAGGTAGCCACAGGAACTCGGGAAATTACAGAACACCCAGGGTCTTTCCAAGGATTGCAGATACCACTTATTCAGATGAGTAGGAGGGAAATGGAGTTCCTAAGCTAACTATAATATAAACCAGAACATCTCTGCCTTCTTAGCTAAAAGTTTTAGAATCAGACCGAGCCTGGGATGCAAGCCATACGTTCCAGCAATCTGGTGAGAAGCAGTGAGACCACATGCAGCACACACCAAGGCTGTGCTGAAGACTCCGAGATCCCAACTCCCGGAGTGCAACAGTCCGTTCAGTCATTCTTACACGGAATTGCTGAATAATCTGCGTGATCCTTGGTATATAAATGGATGAACTAAGATGAATGTTTGAATAATTGAATATTCGAATATTTTCCTAAGTTTGGATATGTAAGAAAAGTCTGATCTCAGAAAGCAAGCTAAAGTGATCCAAATAAAAAGAGAGTAAATTGAGATTTGTTGGAACATCTACTGTGTTTCAAAAATGTGGCCTATTTAATTTTAGCTTTCCTGACTAAGTTGCACATGGTAGCTTCAAATGTACATAAGGTGCATTTTAACAGTATTACTTTTGTTTGTTTGCTTCTCTGCTCCTTAAAACAGGTAATTATGTGTTCCAAACCAAAAATCACAGGGAGGAGAAATTCCCAGGGTTATTCATCTTCACTTACTTAAAGACTTGAGGCATTGTCATTGGGGCCAATTTTTTTTTTTTTTTTCCTTTTCTTGAGAAGGAGTCTCGATCTGTCTTCAGGCTTGAGTGCAGTGGTGGGATCTTAGCTCACTGCAACCTCCGCCTCCCAGGTCCAAGTGATTCTCCTTGCCTCATTCTCCCAAGTAGCTAGGATTACAGGTGCCGGTCACCATACCCGGCTAATTCTGTGTGTGTGTGTGTGGGTGGGTGGGTGTTTAGTAGAGACGAGGTTTCACTATGTTGGTCAGGTTGGTCTCGAACTCCTGACCTCGTTATCCGCCCACCTCAGCCTCCCAAAGTGCTGGGATTACCGATGTGAGCCACGGCGCCTGGCCGGGGCCAATATTTTTAACACAGTGTTGTGAAGATATTGTAACGGACCATCATCCTATTGGTCCCACCAGATGTTGTACTCTAGCCTCGCTATTGCTCTGTAAGGCTCATTAAGAAATATAGGGAAATTATGAGATACTCAACTTTGCGGTGGAATTACTGTGACTGTGTTTGTCTTTTAGCATTTCAGCATCTCACACACATTGTAGATGTTCTAAAACCAGGTGCTATCCTGCTAAGCGCTTGTGATAGAGCCTGGGACCTCACATATTAGCAACAATGGGTCTGGCTAGAATTTACTCCTTGAATGTGAAGAGGGGGTGAGCTTTTGAAGATAAAGTAGAGGATACAGAAAAGTGGCACTAATTAAGGGCACTCTTGGGGTCCCTTACAAACATTATCTACTCTAATTTTCACCACAGTCAAGTAAGTTGATGTTATTATCCCACTTTAGGGATGATGTTGAGATTACATAATTAACTCAAAGTTAAGAGGCTCAGTAGTCAGGGAACTTATATTTGAATGCAGTTTGTTTTGAACCAAAGCACTTGAAGAAACAAAAATGAGTTCATGGTAGGATAGCCTTGGGAGACTTGGGATTCAATAGATCTAAGGATTCCCCAAAGCCTTTAATATGCACATAAGCATTGTGTGTCCCCAAGAGAGGATAGTTATGAGAAATCTTGTCTCTTTAATAAACATCGTTCAGTGTACAGCATTTGACTATCGTGGTAATATCTCTAATACCCAGTACCCTACACCTGAAAATTAAGATCTTCAGCTTTCCGGATTAAACTGCATATGATGGTTACTTGGCAGTAAACTTGTGTTAAAATGAGCAATGGAGTATTCCTTACTGAGAAAGACCATACATTTAAGTAACTGCACTTCTAAACCTTTCTTCATAGAGCAGTCAGAGGGATCTTGTTAAATCTGAGACAGATTATGCCTCTCCTCTGCTCAAAACCCTCCAGTGGTTTTCCTGTCTCACTGTAAGTGACAGCCCATGTCTTTCCAGAAGTCTACGAGGCCTAACATGAGCCAGTCACTCATACTTTCCTGACATCATCTCCCCCTGCATTTACCTGTTTTTTTTCTCACTTTGTTCTATCACAATGGCTTCTATGCTGTTTCTAGAATGAATTAGACAGCCTCCTGCCTCAAGGGATTTACATGTGCTCTATGTGGAGTACTCACCTCCATAAATCTGTGAACTCTCATTCTCCCTTCTCACAGGTTTTTATATCATCGAACCTGAGAGAGGCTTTATCTGTCCAGGTACTTTAAAATTACATTCTCATACAATACTTCCCATGTCCCTTCCACTTGTTTAGTTTAGATTTTTTTTCCTTTAAAGCACTTATTCACATCTAAGATACTATACTCTTTTTTGTTTTGTTGCTGCAACCCTCCTTTTAGAATGAGGCCTGGGATTCTTGATCATTTTGTTTACTTTTATAGTCTCAGCATCCAAAACAGTGCCTGGCACTGAGTAGGCACTCAGATGTTTGCTGAATGAATGAATGAGTTTTATCTCACCGTTAATATGTATTTTTGAAAAATGCTTCTTCATTTAACTATTTCTATAGTTCTAAAATTTATTTTCTCTAATACATAGTTTAACCACTTTTCTACTTTAACTAACAGAGAACTAACAGTGAATATCACCTATGGAGCTCATGTTTCAGTGGACTCTAATAACTTCAAAATCAAAGTTCTGACTAAATAAGCACATTCTTATTTCGATCAGGTTATTTGGGACCAAAGAGATTGGGAACACTGACTGAGTTTAAAGTGCGTAACATTCACAAGAAGGAAACCTCAAGATTAACTCTTCATAAATAAGAAAACTGAAGCTTAAAGAAACCAATTTTTCCCAGAAGACTCCTTTAGTTAGTGGTTTACTCGGGACTGGAACACAATGGCTAGAAAACACTTCTTTCTACCAGAATAATCAGCAATTCTTGATCAAGATTCCCTACCTTTAACATCCTGACATCATTAGATATGGTGTAGTATAATAGATATTGTAACATTATTGTATTACATGTTATGGTTTACATATAAGTTTACAAATATATTTTACATATTACGGACTCATCAGGAACTGGGAATGATGTTTTTGTTGTAGTTCCAGTTTCTAATAGAATAAAAATTATAACAAGCAATATTTATATAACATTATGTGCTGTGGGTACTATTCTAAATATTTTATGTATTCTAACTCATTTAATCCTCAGGAAAAAATATTATTAGGTCAATTATTGTTATTATCTCATTTTATACATGAAGGGCAAGCATAAATTTGAACAGTGAGGGGCAAACAAAAGTTGATGAAAGTAATGTAATTTTTACAGATTCAGTTCTCGCTGAAGAAAGCTATCAGTGTGTATGTTTTGGTTTTTGTGTGTAAAGATCTAGTTTCATTTTAGGACTCAATACAAGACAGTGACTCTGAAATATATGCATTTTTAGTTCTACTTTATATGAAGTAAGAAGTTCAAAGCTTTTTTATTTTGTGTCCAAAATGTTCAAAGTGGATTTATGTTTCTTTTAACTCTAATGAGATGACATGAAAAAAATATATTGTACAAGTTTAAGACATTTGAAGGATATTGGGAAACATAAAGAGAGAGATATATATATATGTATATATATAAAAATCTATATCTCACCATGGGATTTGCTGTCTTTTGGTTTCTTACTTCCAGATACATCTGAAACCAAACATATACTATTCTAATCATGGTTTAAAATTCTCTTAAATTGGGATCATAGTTAACAGCTGCACAGCTGAATGACACCCTCTGTAGGCTTACAATTTGAACACAAACTATTTTGTAAGTAATTTACATTATGTTTAATTCTGCAGATGTGTTTTACAAAACTGTTTAATGCTTTTGGTTTTTCATTGCTTTTTAAAAAAAATCCTTCCAATAAATGTTTATAGGATTGAGGCACATATGTTGGGATTTATGTCTTATTTAGTGCCTTCATTATGTTTAGTCCCACCTGTTGTTTGTTTATTTGGAATAATATTTTACCCAGGTTTTAAGTTATTTTAATCAGTTAGACAAATTAGCTAGATGAAAAGTATGAGCAAGAAGAAAGTCTGTTTGCAGATTGCAGTTTTCTGGGCATTCATGCCTTTGGCATTTCATCTAACTATGCATTTCCTAGTAGAAAATAGGCAAGAAGTACTATGTTCATTTAAAAAACATATTGAAATTGTATTAGAGTTTCCTATTTAAATGTTATTTTTGGGGTCAGTAAATAAATATTCAATGTTACACTACCTTTGAAAAAAGACTATCCAAGCTTATAAGTAATGATAAAAATACTAAAGAATTCATTAAATTGTCATGTCACATTATTTGAAAGTTATTCATTTTATAACCTATTAATCTATTTCTCTCTTATATGGCCTATGGGAAAGCTTCACATTTGAGAATCCAAACTGGAGCTTTGGGATTTACTAGCTGCTTCATGTGACTGAGGACGATGCTTGTAAATACGAAAGTGCTCATTCTTGTGGGTAAATACTCAATCCAAATCCTGTAATTGTCACTGAGAAACAGACTGCTCTTGAAAACTGATGTCGAATAGAAACCTACTGTCTTAACAACAAAGATAATTATATATTTTCCCAAGAGTTTAATCACTCCTTTCTGACATCCTGGCCACATTCCAAAAGAAATCATGCAACTTCATTATTGGAACGAAAAGCCTTTGTTGATTTGATCTAATCTCATCTTCTCAATTTCCTATCAGTACATATTCTTTAAAGCTGCTTTATTACACCTAGAAGGTAGAATTTCACTTGTAACACCATATCTTGTTGTATATATCTTGCTGCAGTTATGCATCATATGTGTATCTGTGAGACAAAACAGGTGTTTGCTGAAGCCAGTGAAACAATCTTATCCCCAAAAACATGATACTGAAATTACTCTATTTATACGAAGATTACTAAATACTACTTTTTACTTACAATGTTTTAATTACAAAATAGAATATCGTTTTACCAGTTTAGCATGTTAATTCTTTACTAAAAATATTAAGAGTACATATGAAAAGTAATATTGTTGATAGCCTTATATTCAGATGCTAATTGGTTCTAATAAGATTTTAATTTTTTTCACAATATAGAAGTAACACAGTTCTAGAGCATTTGGAAACTACCAGCAAAAGAAACAAAAAAAATTACAGTCATTCTCTCAAATAGAATCACATATGCTGTCAACATTTTGTTGTTTATCTTTTTTCACTTTGCATGTAAAGACTTTTTTTCTTACAACATGGAATAGAAGTTTAAAAACTGTTATGGAACCTACATTTTCACTCAAAGATAGTCATAAGAATTTTTTTCCAGGACATAAAATATTCTTTAACACTATTATTAAAAGAGCAAAATAGAATCCCATCAGATGAATGTGTTAAAATACACGTAACTAGTCTCCAATTGTTAGACATTTAAGTTATTTCTAATTGCTATGAAAGTGTGCATAATCTGATTTTTTAAAGTTATATTAGAATGTTTTCTGGCTAAAGTGTAAGTAAATTTCATTTTAATTACAGATATCCTATTGAAGCAATACATACTTTCCATAATTTATTAAATTACCCAATTGTTTGAAGTTGCTTTGTAGATTGCTTATTCCAATGATCTTAGAACCAACATGTGTAAGAGTAAGAAAGATCATGGATAACTACGAAAAACCTTGAGACAAATATTAACAACTAAATTTGCCCTTTGTATTTAATAGAATTATTATATTTTTGTTTAAGGGATGCCTTTTGTTTTCATTATAAGTGATTAATAAATGAAAATGTTTGTTCTTCACAACTATGCTTGAATTTCACAGGTCTTGTATTTCACACCAGAAAGTAAACTCTTTTGTTTTTGTAAGGGCAATAAATTAAGACGTAAGTGCTTTTCCTAAACAGTTACCTTTGGGAAAGAAGTATAAACTGAAGCACAGTTCATTATTTCACTAAGTGTTCCTTTCAGCTGGGAGAGCATGCTGTTTACCATTTGGCTACGAAAATTATTGTCAGTGATTATGATGTGGCCATACATGAATGTACTAGTCTAAATAGGGATCAACCAATCTGTATCACGTGCATCACAGTTTATTCACATCACGTCGCTTTGGCCTAACATCACCTATTTCTTGATTTTCCTTTAAATTTCACAGGTGACTTATCACACAACAGGAGTTTGAAAGACTTAGTTATCCCCCTTTTCCTGGTGCAAAATGAACTGTAAAATTTAACGAAATTTTTAAAAGGGCATCATCTCTTATGCTTTACGGGCTGAAGAAGTAATATCATTATTTTTTGAGTTTAGTAATGTTGTCACTTTAAAAAATCAGATATTTATCTGGAAAACCATCTGTCTTAAATAACAGTGAATATTAGTTTATATTAACTTATACTGAAATGTGCAGAACATTTGACAAAGTCTAATTAACAAACCAAATTCTCCACTACACCACATTCTCTGATCTTGCTACCCTTAATATTTTCCGATAATAATACCTTAAAAGGTGGTAATACATACAGAGATGTTTCTTTAGACATATGTATAATTCCTAGGATATCATTAAATGTGCTTTAAAGGTGGAAGCTATGTGATTAAAGTAGGAGAACACAGTTTGAAGAATTTGCCATTTGGCCCATTCTTCCCCTGGGTAACTCCAATTAATCTTTTAAGTTTCAGATCAAAGTCTCTTCCTCAGAAAAGCCTACCTAGACCTGCCATTTCCAGCCTTTCCTTACATATCAGATTTCTGTGTGATGTTGCTAGAACAACATTTACTATTTCTCCATAGCACTGATCACAAATAATTGCTGTAAAAATATATCTTTCAAGTCTGCCTCTTCTGTGCATCTTGTAAACGCCACAGTGGAAGTAATCACTTGCTTTCCAATGGTATTTTCTCTCTCCCCAAAGTACATTAAGCACTATTTTGTGTTGACAATTTTGTGTAGTATACTAAGTTTTGGGAAACACTTAGCTAGACAAAAAATATGAGCAAGAAGAAAGACTATTTGCAGATTGCAGATGTCTGGGCATTTATGCTTTCGGCGTTTCATCTCACTATCCATTTCTTAATGGAAAACGGGCAATCGCTAAAAGGTTTACCCTATTTCAGTATTCTCAGCCGGGGTGATTCTGCCCCCTTACCGCAATCCCTCCCCATTGACATTCTGCAGCGTCCAGAGACATCTGTGGTTCTCACAGCTGGGGAGGGGAGTGGAGGAGGTGGTGAGAAGGTGGTATAGGCATCTAGTGTGTTAAGGCAAGGGATACCGCCGAACATCTCCCATTGCACAGGACAGCCCCCCACTCACAACGAAGAACAAGCTGGCCCAAAATGTCAATAGTATCTAGACTGAGTAACTCTGCTCTAGTTTAACTTTAATATACATTGGGGAATGTTTTGGTTTATGTAAGGATTATATAAGATGGTGGGCATGCACCTTATGATTTGGGTACAGTTAGGCTCTAAAGTTATTAGTCAAGCAATGCTGTACCTACTGCATGGGAGAGTACTGTGAATATTATATAATTCTATACAAATATCTTCAAAGCATTATTAAATGCTTATACATCTTCATAAAGAAAATACAATTACATTCTTCTAAGATGTTGTTATCTAGAGCTTTATATAAAGAGGCTTCTCTTTCCAATATGTTATTTATATTTTTGAGCTCGCTCTGTTGACCAGGCTGGAGTGCAGTGGTGCAATCTCAGTTCATTGCAGCCTCCACCTCCTGGGTTCAAGCAATTCTCTTGCCTTAGCCTCCCAAGTAGCTGGGATTACAGGCACACACAGCCACGCCCAGCTAATTTTTGTATTTTTAGTAGAGACAGGGTTTCTCCATGTTGGCCAGGCTGGTCTTGAACTCCTGACCTCAGGTGATCCACCTGCCTCTGCCTCCCAAAGTGCTGGGATTACAGGTGTGAGCCACCATGCCCGGCCCCAATACATTATTTACTTTCATGCATACTTGAATTCGATAGGGTAATAAAGGTGATATGTGATGGTGAGGCAGAGTGCACTGTTGAATTGGCATGGACGCGTAGCTAGATATAAGCTATTGAGAGTTAATCAAAACATTTTTATGGCGATAATTGCCAAATGCTACCCAAGTTTACATGATGAAATGAGAACTAACAAAATTTTGCTTTTGTGTGGTTGTGGCTTTGAATGAGTGTAGTAAATATAGTCTATTGACATGTTTCAGTGTCTTGTTAGTCATTACTGAATACATATGTGTACTTTGATATTTCCCCAGGAAAAAAAAAAACACATGAATAACATGTATTATTCCTCTTCCAGTGATATACAAGATAAAGGAATATCTCAGGCAACTTGAAAGTTAGTTTACTTAAACTTGCTCTTTGGAGCAGGAAAAATAAAATGCTTAGGTGCATATGTAGAATAATAATGAAGCACAATATTTATTTCTAAAATGTGTAAGTAGGTAAGAATACAGATGTCCGTCTCTACCACTGACTAGCTGGGTGACGGTGGATAAGTTTCTTAATATCGCCAACACCTGTTCTTTCTATATTAAGTGAAGAGCATAGTAGTTCTCCCCTTCTAGGAGTTTTGCAATGATTGAAACAAGTGATACATGTAAAATGCTTGTAATGGAGTGAGCAATCATCAAACATTAATTGATTATTTTTATTGTGATTTCATCGTGAAAAAGAAAGCTCAAGATTAAGTTTATAGTTAGCAGTAGAAAACTGAACACTTTTAATTAATAAGGGAAGTCATATGAAGATTGCTAAAAGATTGTTCAGAAAACCATAAACACAATTTGAAACATGTCTATATACAATACTCTTCTAAATAATTCAAATTTGATTTTATTTAGGGAGTTTGCAATTAATATAGTATTTTTAAAACCCAATGCTCTTAAACAATAGTAGGATGGACACACAGACTTATACAGGGTACGAAGCCAAAAAAATGGAAAGGAAATACTCAATGTATATGCTTAAGTGTCATAAAATGAGCTTTCTAAATGCTTACCTATTTGTGTGTAGATAAGGCTTAAGAGAGGGAAACAATAGCTTCTAGAATGAAAGAATCATAGTTGTTTTAAAGCTAGGAGGTCCAGACATTCCCTGACCTTATAACAATGATATGTATTGAGTAAATTATTTTTTAATACACAATACAGGGTACAAAATATCTTCAGAACTAATTTAACTTTGAGAGAAAATATTACATGGTTGTTTAAATTAGATTTGTATCAAGATTTTCCTTCCCTTGCACATTACACTAAATTCCCCATGCTTTTTGAGAAATATTTTTCATTTGTCCATCATAAAATGATTTAAAAATGAGAAATAATATAATAAATTTAACTTAATAAATTAAGTTTACAATGGATATACTAATGGATGCTTAAAGTAAGTACCAAGGAACCATTTATTTGCAAAAACTTAAATCAGACGAGAGGTATTCTTCTAGCTCAGATAATTCACTTACTACCCTGCCACTATGAAGTGGGTAACAGAATCTCTCTTTATAGAAACGTCTTTAAAAATACAAACATTTGTAGTTTTTAAAATGTTCTCTAAAGATTGGATAACATTTACCACTATGCTATTTCTTAGTTTTTTATTCATGTGCCCTTGGACTAATTTCAGATAAAGAGTTCACTATAGTTATAATAAATTATCAAAAACATAAATCAAAAACTCAAGGGGTGCACATCCACATCCACATCCTATTGAAATAGAAGTTGGTAGCAGGTCTCTTTAATTTGTGTTCTTATCTGTTCGTAGCAGAAAATCCCTCCCCTATGAAATGTTTCAATTGGTTGCGGGTGTTTAGTACACAATGCTCTGTTGCCCTCTGCTGGCTGGAAAATGATAAATAAAAACTTCCGTTCATTAACTAGATGGGGACCTTAGAAAATTACATATGGAAGATGACACAGTTCAAAATAATAAAACATTAGAGTGGTAGAACATTAAAATATGAATTTTTAAAAATATTCTCACATATTTCAAAACTCCTAAGATTTTAGTTATTATATTAGGTGAAAAGTCTGATTATTTTATACAAATCTAAACGCTCATGACTTCAAGATAACACAATTTCATGATTTTAAAATGATAATCGCAAGTCTCATAATTGTCCAGGAATTCTGGGGATTTTCCAACAAGATATGTATGATCCAAGTGTTGGCACATTTGTGGAATATTTTTATAATTTTATGATGTCTCTAGTGGTTTTCTTTCTTTAAAGTAATACTTCTACCTAGTTTAAAGAATATTCTTAGCATTTTTATGTAAAATTTAAAGACTTATTTACCAATTAGAGTGACTTATTTCACATATTGCATTCTCTGTGGAAGCATTCCTTATATATGATTCACATATCACTGAGGAAAAACCAACATTGTATAATGGTGTGTAAATTCTCTAATGAAAACAAAAGTGACAATGCCCCCAAGGAATATAAAATGTATAGAGCAATTAATCCACCTGGTTTGATTTTACCACTACATGCTGCTTTATTGCTTGAATACATTTATTTCAAAAACATTTCTAAAGAATATCCTTATCATCCAGGGCAGAAGATAACAGGCTTTATCATTAGGGTGGCCTTGCTGGTTTTTCTAAAACGCACTTGGGTTAAAAGTTTAAATCAAATTTGTCATTGTTTTTCAAAATTTTGACTGGTATTCTGAATTTGTGATTTATTTTATATTTTCAATAGTTCCTCTCAGCTACAATATATATTAAAATACTCTGGTCTTCATTTCTCAAAGTGCTTTTTCTGGAACATTTTAAAAACTCGAGCCGTGGTTCTTTGAAATAGGATTTTATCCCACAGGCTCGACCTTCTTATCCTACCCTCCGAATTAGTGTCTGTTACAAATCAGGATCATAATTTTTCCCTATGGCTTCCCTGCCAAAACAACTGTCAATCCTTTCAAAAATGTCGGGAGCAAATGCTGCTTTATAATGTACTGTAACTACCTCTGATCTAGATTGTATTCACATCTCAGACCTTCCAAGAATATGTTTTCCGTCAGGTCTTTAATGTACTGTAACTACCTCTGATCTAGATTGTATTCACATCTCAGACCTTCCAAGAATATGTTTTCCGTCAGGTCTTTAAATCACGTGAGCCCTTTGGTTCTCCGTAAACTGAGAGGGAAAAGTTTCATCCTGGAAAAAAAATTACCATTATAACAAACTGATGTCAACATGTTTTTACTTCCCAATTCTCACGTGAGGTTTACAAAGATGCCCTTTGCCTTTACTTTTCACATTCAATCCTCAGAATGTTTACAATTTGTATCTTAAGACTCAGGAACATAGAAAAATGAGATTTACGGAGATGAAGAGCATCTCCAAATTTACACAGGACGGCCTATTGTTCAGAAGCCAGGTCTGCTTGACTTCAGGTGCGCAGTCATTTTACGACGCTTTGTAGTCTCTGGGAGTGAAGAATGAAGGAGGGAAGCCGTTTGTATTGGAATTATAAAGTGATCATACCCTTTGAGATAGTGTTTCCAACTCTAGGAAGCTAAGGAAACATTCTATATATAGTAAAAGATCTCTATGGTGGTATTAATTAAAGTAATGTGGGAATAAAAAGGAAAAAACTAGAAGAGGTCTAAATTTCTAATAAAATAACAGATAAAGAATTTAACAATGGTATGTTATTTAATTGAATATTACAGTCATTAAAATAATAACTGGGAGCTACTTGAAAATCTATGAGTTGCTTAGGATAAAATTAGGAATGTAAATCTTACATTTTATGTAATTAAAATGGAATACGTAAGTTTATAGGTACTGACAAAAAAGGTGTCCTGTGTATTATTGGGTGAAGAAAGTTGTGAAACAATAGCATGAATTCCAGGATAACACATTAAAAAATAATACATATATCCTAGAATATGTGAGTACAATTTGTGTATATATATCAGCTTTGTTGGTGAAACAGACAATAAAGCCAGTAATTTTTAAAGTATATATTTCTATACTATTTAAATTTTACAGCATGTGTTAATTTTAGAATGATAAAATCATAAAGATGTAATATTTACAGAGTTCCCAGAGTTATGCTGAAATACACCAAAATAACAATAGATGATATTTCAGTGTGAGGAATATATATTTTTGTTTTCCTAAATTTAAAATGTTCTCAATATGTCATGTTTATTTTTATTGAAAAAATATAAAATGAGTATTATAATAATAATTAAAGCAGTTTTCAACATTTAAGTCAAGTGTCTTCTATTTCTTCATCTAAAGAATTTTTATGAGAAATATTGTTTTACTTTCCTGTCGTTGAAGTAGTTAGCAGACACTACTCATAAATAACTGCCTCAGGTAGGTATGTCACTCTTGCAGATCTAACTTACTTTGTTAATTTCTATGGAAATGTTAAAGTAGAATGGTGGCTTGACTGAATTATTGACAATATCCATTAAAAAATAATGAGAGCTGGGCGAGGCAGCTCATGCCTGCAATCCCAGCACTTTACAATCCCAGGCAGGAAGATCACTTGAGGCCAGGAGTTCAAGACCAGCCTGAGCAACATAGTGAGACCTCATTTCTACAAAACATTAAAAAAAAAAAAATTAGTGGGGCATGGTGGTGGTGAATGTTTTGAGTCCCAGCTACTCTGGAGGCTAAGATGGGAGGATCACTTGAACCTGAAAGGTTGAGGCTGCAGTGAGCCAAGACTGTGCCACTGCACTCCAAACTGTGCAATAGTACGAGACTCTATCTCAACAACAACAACAAAAAAGCATTAATAAGGAAAAGATTACCATACTTTTCTTTTGATTTAAAATTCCCCAATTTCCAAAAGTGGTAACTTGAAATTTAGCTTTTGTTAAACAACCTGAACACTTGTTTACTATACAAACAAAACTATCTGACCATTAAGGTGTTTAACTAAGGGACCACACAGTTTTCAAGCATCTCAAGTTATCTAGAGATACATCAACTTATAATTAATACTTCAAAAACCATCTCTTTTATGTATATATTAAATATCTTCTTTAAAATTGACGAGGCAACATGTTCATCTCTTTATAATGTAACCACAATATTTACAAATTGCAACAAGTTTTGACATGGGTTAACAAATTAATCTAACTTAATGGGAGTTTTCTATAGAACTAGAACAAGATATCAAAGTTTATGTCCTTATACCTCACTTTCTAAATGTTTATAAACATAAAAATGTTAATCTTTTTCTCTTTTCATTTTCCTCATCTTCTCTTTCTTTTCTCTTCTTTACAAGTCTGTAAATAATTAATCATTTATATAATCAGTATATTTTAGCTTTTATTTGGACGAATTTTGCCTTAAATAAGAAGCAAGTGATGTGAATTTATTCATGTTTTCCTTTCCACCTGATAACCACTGCTCTGGTTCTCTAAGACAGAAAGAGCTAAATATTAACATGCCTGAATTTTAACATTGTGTCAGACAGAGTAGAATATATACCGCCTTTCACATATAAACCTCTTTTAAGTGTCATATCCATAGAAATACTAGATTTTGGAAGGAATCTTTATGTAGATGGTCTTATACAAATTTATTAAAATCCCAAAGACTTTATATGACTAAAATATAAATCTGATAATGATGTCAATATGTTAATAAGAATACAAGTATAACAAAATTATCAGTTTCTTTTATTCTTCCTTTCTGGAAAAAAAAGAGAGAGAGAGAGAGAGAGAGACATTGACTGGGAGTTTTATAATGACCCAAAGGAAAAAAGGTCTCCGTGTGCCTCAAATTCGATATTTTAAGTTGAAGTCAGCTGTTAAGAATTACTGAATTATCCAGGGCAGAATCTGGGGTATGGCTCACATTACACTATGCTGGATATGAAAAGTTGAACACAAAAGGGGTGAAAACTTTTCAGTGATTAAAAAGCCCTGTGGGATTGAATTTTCAGATTCCAGAGCAGCACATCAAGAGAAATGTTGCAGATTCTCGAGTTCTCACAGCAAATTGTGTCTATAAATCGATGACGTGTTTCTGAGGAAACCTCACAGGATGGTTCTAAAGAGTATATATAAAATTTCTTTCAGTTCTCATGGGAATGAAAATTAAACCTCATGGATGAAAACAAATATCTAACAAAGTTGAGATATTGATCACATCTAGATTTCAAGCAGGTTAGCAAATAGGGTGGACACACTTGGCTATTTCACATATTTTCTCATTTATTATCCTTTGAAACAAAATTTATTGATGCTTTCAGAATTAATTTTAATTAACCAAATGTGTTCCTTAAATATTCTAGGTATTCATTAGAATACAATGACAATCATCAAGGGCTTTTCTGTATAAATATTCCATGATTTCTTGAGTCTTATTCCCTATATTTCAAATAATTCCTCTTCCATTTCATTTTTATTCTCCTCTGAACCATTACTCCTTATAAATGTAACTGACATCTAGTGAAACATCATCAATTAGTGATAACTTAGGATATGTAGATATTGTTGATTTAACCATGTTACCCCAAGATCAATATTAGAGATTCTGTTATTCACTCAAGTATTATTTTGTGATGTCAAAAGGAATAAACATTGATAAAACTTGTTGCAGAATTTCTATATATTACTAAGGGATTTTATGTTTACCGTGAAAATTGCTTAGAAACCATGCTGCTATATATAGTCGGCTTTTAATGTGCAAAAGTGTGTGAGGAAATGTAATTTTATGTTTAACTTCAAGAGAAATAAATATCAGAAGTAAAATCTTGATTCTATTCTTAAAAATGTCATAAAAATTTGTGAAGTTATTCAAAGTAAATTGGACATATATATTTTTACATTACATTTTATGTTCTAATTTAGCTTTCAGTTGAAGTTTATTATGAATGGGAACTAAACATTTCTACAAATGTGTTCCTCATGATAATTAGCTATCCCTTTGATGTTTTATTCTCAAAGAGGATAGTTCTTTTGAACACTTTACTTTGCAGAAATAAAATTAGTTATAAATTTAATTATCTCTTTATTGTCATTTCATTGTGATACAAGTAAGATTTTTTTAAAATTAGATTTAAACTCATCTGAAGCAAGAACGTGCCATATAATAGCACTTTCTTAAACTTTACAGCTCTTAACAATTGTACGTCATATTTCTAATAAAACAATTGAAGCTGATATCGGCTACACATTGGAATCTAAACCAAAGCACGGGACATGTAAAACCAAGTTTAGTAGAGTCTCATCTCTGTCGTAGTGATTTGTGGTACAGAATTGAAACAAGAACACGTTTGGCACATGCTCCAGGAAGACTCATACTGACTGAGCTGTTGAGGGAGACTTTGAACTTATGAGCGGCTTCTTAGACAGTAGAACCTCGTGGTAGTGGTGACCTCCCTACAGTTATTGCAGAATGATGAACTTTTGTCCGTCAATGATGTGGCCTAAATTTCGAATTTTGCAAACAGTTAATCCCCTGATTCTCACACTGCCATCTTTATGTTTCACCATCAGCACAAATGAGGAAGAGTAGCTGCTGAAATCAAGACACACCCTTGATTTACAGAAATAAACTTATATAACCTGTCAATATACTTCTCACTCAAATGGTGTAGTAAACTGTTACCTGTATACCTATTGATTTTGTAATTTTTTTCCTCATCTCACCATTCTTTATTTTCTCATCTCACTACTATAAACTGAATGCCTACAGTGATTTTAAAATTCAGTAAAAATAATCTATGAAACATTAAAAACCTCTCCCTAACATCACATCTGGTACTAAATTAAATTCAAATGACTTTCTCAATATAACATGAGGCCATGAGTCAAATCCTACATTTCCAACTCTCAGCTCCAGACTGTAGCATTTCCTATGACCAAGAAGAAAGACTCAGAAGCACATGCCCAGATCAAGAGCAGAAAAGGCTGTATTCTCTAAGACCTGAGTAAACACAGACAGCAGCCTCCATGTACAGGCTGCTCCTTTCTCTCCAGGCAGAAGAGAAGCACGCCTCTGTTAGCAGATAGAAAGCCAGCCTGACAGTTGTGAGTGTGTTGTGTGTGAATGTCCTACCACAAGGAAGAACGATGGTTGAAGACTCATTTTTAGACAATGGCCCAGAAACAATGTACAGAAACAACTTTGGTCTGATGTTCTATATCTTTTGGTAAAGTTAAGGTGGAGAAGTTTCTAAAGAGAATTGGCTTTAATATCTATTTCAAAAAATAGAGGTAACTGCTCTGCTTAGAGTAACAATGGAGGTACTTTCTTTCTTTTTCTTTCACTGTGGAATCCAATCCTCAACTGTTTTCTGGGGAATGTATTTCCCTACAGAAAGCCCTTACATTTTCCCTGTGAAATTCAGCGTTAAAGCTAAAGTGTTACGTAATTTTAGATTTGAATTGTCTACTCGAGTCATCTGTGGGTCAGGAGATTAGGGAGTATTGTACTACCTTTCAGAAAAGAAAAGCTCGGCAGTAGAAATAGCTATGGTTTTAGATTCAGATGGACATGGATTTAAAATTCTGTGTTGTGGGGGAGCACTGTGGCTCATGCCTGTAATCCCAGAACTTTGGGAGGCCGAGGTGGGCAGATCACGAGGTCAGGAGTTCAACACCATCCTGGCCAACAGGATGAAACCCTGTCCCTACTAAAAATACAAAAATTAGCTGGGCATGGTGGCGCATGACTGTAATCCCAACTACTTGGGAGACTGAGGCAGGAGAATTGCTTGAATCTGGACCCGGGAGGCAAAGGTTGCAGGTGAGCCAAGATCACGCCACTGCGCTCCAGCCTGGGCTACAGAGCAAGACTCAGTCTCAAAAAAAAAAAAAAAAAAAAAAAAGAGAAAGAAAGAAAGAAAAAAAAATTCTGTCTTGCATTTAGGACAATGTGATCTTAGGCAATTTTCTTAGCGTCACTCTCAGTTTTCTCATCTGTAAAATGAGGACAATAATAACTTCCTTTCAAGATTGCTATAATGATGGAACGAGATACTTAATACATATAAATTATCTGATACATGGCAAATGCTCAATACACAACCATTATTACTTTGACATATTGTCTTTCTGACCTATAGTCAATTTAAGTTAGATTGATATTAATAACAAGTTACAATCAATTGGAGAAATATCAGAATTTCTCTCTGATCTAGGTTCTCAAAGGACTTCCATTTAGAAACAGACTTCGCAAGTACCCTAGGAAGTGCTAACGTTGGCAACTAAACTGTGACAACAGATGAAGTTTCTCCTCAATCTTTCTCCATAATCTTCAGCACGTCTTGTGCTGCACGGTATCTCTATTATTGGGGATGTACCTCACATCAATGGTGTGCCGATCAAATGAGATAATAACTCAAAATGTGCTTTGCCAGTTCTAACATCACAAAAAATGTTAAATCGTCATTGACTTCTTATTCATATAATTTCATGAGTCTATTATCACAAAAGTTCTATATCATCATTGAATTACTCATACCGTTTCAATGAATGTAATATATAAGAGCTTATAATCTTAAAAACTAAAAAGAATAATTTACAAGAAAGGATGAAATTGACTATTCATTTAATGGGAAACACCAAAGGTCAAGTCATATCTTTATCTTCAAGTCAAAAACACAACTCGTATTTTTGCTTTTTTAATATAAACACTCCAGTTGTTTTGAATATTACTCATATATATAACTTTTCTCCTCTTCTCTCTCATGACATTAAATATATTTCATATGTATCTTCTGTTGTTATTAGAGTGTCACTCTATACCCCTTGTTGTGGACATAAAACACCCTAACACTACACTAGAATTTAGTTTTTCTCTTGTCATTCCAGTGGTTAACTACAATTCCTAGCTCTTGATCACCTGAATCAGTTATCTTTTTTCAACACAAAGCATTCAATTGTGTAATACTTCTTTTTAAACTTCAGTATCTCATAACTGCTTACAAAAAAAAAAAAAAATCCAGACACTTTAGAATAGCCCAAAAGGCTATGACTCTTCACAGCCTGACTCACTCCTTTGACTTCCCTCCTTTGACTTCCTCATGAGCCTTAGCAGAACAATCAGGTCCCAGAGTCTCCTCAGACACCACTCCCTCACCCGCCATTCCATGCTGGGGACATGTCTTTCCTTACGGCTTCTCTCACAATTTTTCATGGAGTCATAAACACCAAATTAAATGTCACTGTTTCCATCACTGTTCTCACTCCTCTAAGAAGAAGGGGTATGCTTGGGGGAAGTCAGTATTTTTTTGGTCCAATAATCCCTTATACTTTCATTTGTACAGCCCTCATCGTATTTCCCTATTGCTTTCTCTCTTTTCTTTTTTCTGTAACTTGTGTGTCTGTTTCTTTCATTTGTAAAGTGAAATATTTAATGACTAAGACAGCATCTTGTTCATCTTTGTATACCCAAGACTTGGGGATTTCTCTTCCACTTCCTCAACTAAATCTTAAAGATGTAAATATTTGGGAGGTATTGCCTCTACCTGAAAGTTGAAATGGTGGCATCTAAAAGCAATCGTTAGTCCTATGCTGCAGAACGTTTTTCTTTCAGCAATCCCACAGAATGTTCTTTACCTGGCCATACATATCAAATTAACGGTTACATTTTTGAATTATTTTCTCTTCTCAAAGCACTGATGCTGTGACGGAGAGTGGAAGATATAAGTAAAAACTGTAATTAAGCTAGCACAGCCTGGCTACATTCTGCAAGAACAGGTCTGCTTTTTCCAAAAGGAGATGCTCTGCATGGGTTCATGTGGTTATGCCACACAGACGGTCCCTAATGTTTTATTTTCCACAGGTGGGAGGTAAGAATGTTGTTAACCTCACTGTGGTCTCCGAGCAGACGGCATACATGCCACCAGCCTCTGGACTGGGATTGGAAATGTGAAGCCCTATCATGGCCAAATATTTGGCCACATATTCACGATGATTGTGGTGGTGGAAATAAAGACAGACATAATTTTGCTCTTAGTTCTTTATTCATATCAGGGACAGAAGCAAACAACTCAGACAGGTGAGACTAAAGTATGAACAATTCATTCTCTTCCCCCGGCTCTGTTTGGTAACACCCAAGGGAGGAAACATTCAGAGCACTGAGACCTTGGAACACTTCGGATTCACCTGTGCATCATTTCCCAGAATAACAAAAAAGGATGAAGGTTACTATCTATCAAGCATTTCTATTTTCGAAGCATCTGACATACACATGCATACAGGTCCCAGATATATACGTAAACACACACACAATTTATTCATTCATTTATTCACTTATTCAACACTATTTTGAGCAGAGAAAATATTCTGGGTACTAGTCTATACATATACATACATACATACACACACACATATATATATACATGCAACCTCACAAACATCAGTTTAATATTTGTAACATTCTAACATGTCTTTATCCTTTTAAAAATGAAAAATTGAGATAAGAGAAGAAGCTGAGAGTCAGAAAAAGGTAAATATTTTGATGATGGTCGCACAGTTAACAAAGATAAGAGCTTGTTTTTAAACTTGTCCGTGGCACAAAAACCCTGGTTCTTTCGATTTCCTGAGATCAATAAATGAAGAGGATAATTTTGCCTTGTAATTTCCAAAAAAAAATTAAATATTATAAGGTGAGGGCACTGATGCTCTGAATCTAACAGATGATATCATATTTCTAAAATGTAATTCTGCAGAGTTTCAAGTGTACATTTTCTGTTATCAGTTTACCAAATTGAAACTTTCTATAAGTACTAAATGAGAAGTTTGTCATAGAATCTCCAGGGAAATATGCATTAAGATAATTATTTATATCTATGATCTAACTGAGATGATAGATGATTCCTAAGATGAGCAAATCAACTCACATTTTAGATGCACCAGGAGGGTGCTACTGAAATACAATTCCACAATAAAATCTGAACTCAAAATAATTGCTTCTTAAAGCTCCCCTTTATTGCCAAATGTAAATCCCCCCGCCCCCACTGGTTTTTCTCATGCTTTTAATATACAAATTCAGACAATAAAATTGTATTTTCACCACACCTTTAATTTTTACTTCATGATATAAAAGCTGCCAGATGTAATTCTTTTACTCCTATCTTTAAACATCTGCACTTTTTTGAGACTATCATAAAAGGAATCCAAAAAATTACACTAATTTAACATTTTATAACAGATTTCAAAAAATTGCCTAATGCGCAAAATTGTCAAAAAGAAACCTAGATGCAATTCATCAAATGTTTCCAAGAAACCTATAATTGGAGGTTTGTGGATATTTAGCTTAATACAGTGCCAAAAACAAACCACACAAAATAAAAGGACCCTGATAAGTCAATTTAACACAGAATTCCATGTCCTCAAGTGCTCTAAAGTTTTATCCTTTTTGAACTTGCTCTTCTCAGGCATAGAAGGCATACACAGATCTTAATGAGTATTTTTAATTAAAAAAATTCTCTTTGGAAAATGATCCATCTGTTTATTGAAACAATGCTTTGGAAAGCCAACGAGGTTACTAAAGTCAAAACCCATATCTAAGTTGGTTAAACTTAAGGTAACCTAAATAGTGTGTCAAATTGTACGACTAGATACATAAAATGACATCATATAGATTAAAAAAAAAAAACTCCTCTCAGATTCTGTATTTCTTGCAAACAACTGGTTTTAAGGATAAGATTTAAGGGGGAAAATATTGGAATGCAAAAGTGCATTTAACATTTGTTTACATTTCCGCATCATTATGCTAGATTTTAGCTGTCAAACTAAGTTGATAACAAATGTTAAGTATAGAAATGTATACAGCAACCACCTACTGCTAAACTAGGCAAACAAAGAACTCTTGTCGGAGGGTTACAAATTCCAAAGTTAAATGCAAGGTAATATTTTCAGGGCAAGGTTTGCTTTTTATCTCTAATGGAACGATTCCTTTAAAATCCCTTGCATTTGTAAAACAGAGAAAAATGGATACATCTTGCAGTGGAATTCTGCACAATAATTCACCTACAAAATGTGCTCTGCAAATGTAATTATTATATGGCTGCATTAAACTTTGCCTTGAGAAATAGTCCTTGGGGTAATAGTGTGTTGAGGTGGTCAATCTTTTGGCTTCCCTGGGCCACACTGGAAGAAGAAGAATTGTCTTGGGCCACACATAAAATACACTAACAGTAATGATAGCTGATGAGCTAAAAAACAATCACAAAAAAATCTCATAATCTTTTAAGAAAGTATACAAATTTGTGTTAGCCTGTAGTTAAAGCCATTCTGGACCATACATGGCCTGTGGGCCTTGGGGTGGACAAGCTCGATGTAGATGTTTTAAAAATACTTAACTTTCCACTGCTTCATGTGGAGGAGGCAATTTGCACCTTTGTTCTAACTATTTTTATTAAATAAATGAATTAAAATAAAGGTCCTATCTAATATCATCTTATGTCCAGTTCCTTGAAATATTTCTCATTTAATTTAATAGCCAATGACAAAGTAGCTGCATTTACTGTAGCATATATTACATGACCAACATTCTAGAAGGTATGAAAGTATAATATCTGGTTCATCCACAAAAATACTTATAATTTGCTTTCAGAGATAATTTACCAACCAATAATGTGATAATAAATATAAGTGTCATGAAAGTACAGTGAGCTAGTTGAGAGAAGGGGCCTTAGGTTATTACCTTTTGTTGTTCAGTATCTAACTATGGGAGTTAGTATGGAAATTGGATGAAGGGAAACTAAAACTTCATAGTGAAACACAGCCAGCTTTTTAAAAAAGTGTTAAATAACTTAACTAGAAAGTTTGACTAAATAGACATATAGATAAAGGGACAGCTTTTTGATATTTTCTTTTTCAAAAAAATGTAGTGAATACATAAGAGTTGTATACCTGACCCAGCTTTTAATATAGAAGTTATTTGCCACTTGACCCAGGAAATAATTATATCTCAGTTTCCCCTTTTTTTGTTTGAAAAATTGAGAATAGAAACTCTCAAAGCATTGTATTAAATAATAAATGAAATAAATTATTGCACCCCTGGCTGAAATATAAACAAATATTATTTCCCACTAAGTCTGCCTGTTTCAGCATGTCATAGGAATTGGGCTGTCCGTGAAGAATAGTTCTTTGAAAGACTATGAAGCGCTATGGAAGAAATGATCTGATCCTTGAAATGAATGATGCCAAAATAAAACATAAAAAATAAACCCCCTTAAAGTAAAATAAAATAAATAATAAAAATCCTGAGTTAAAAGGAAAATTAGAATTACTAAAAAGCAATCCATGAAGAGACTAACCACAAAACTAATTTTTAGATTCTCCTCATTTTCATGATAATAATGATAAAAATGTGAATGATGTTTTTAGCACAAACACGGAAATAATGAACTACACATTAAAGATTTTCTTCAAAAAGCTAGTGAAAATAAAGAAGCTTAATGATTTGTTGTGTTAGCTTCAAAATGATCAAATTAACTCCACTTTATACAAAATTTTCCAGGTTAACATTCTTGGTTTTTAGTAAACCTTAATAATTGTAGAGAAACATATGGAGCTATATAGAGAGATGGTATACATCCATATACGGATGATAGAGATATGAAATGCAATATAAATAACACTCTACAAAAATGACTAAACATGGAGAATTAACCACTGTTTAAAATTCTGTACTTTAAAAATTGCTTTCTTGCATCATAAAATGTCACTTTACAGCTATTTTGTATAAAAAATCTATTTTTAGGGAACTAGAAAGTGCCCTACAAATACATCAACAAAGCAGCAATTTTATGAGTTCTATCTGTCCTAATCAACTTGTCTTTGTGGTAAAATCAATATTTATTCAGCTTCTCCAATTTCTCCGAACAATTCTTAGTCAACATGGCAGGAACAAAAGCTGTCTCTAGTCTGGAGGTCCTTAACACTACACAAGAGATTCATGAATTCTGATGAGGGAAAAGTTATTTTTTCACTAAACGCTAACTAAAAGTCATCATTTCTTCCATTATGAATGTAGGTAATTGTGGTGGGTAGTCTCTAAGTTGACTTTCCATGATTCTCACCTCCTCGTATTTATGTCCTGTGTAAACCTTCTCTTTTCGTTTAGATTTGTGTATAACAGAATAGAGTAAAAGTAATGGAATACTACTTTTGAGATTAGGTTTCAAAAAGATTGTGGTTTCTGCCTTGAGTGTTCTCTCCTGCTCCTTCACTTGTTAGGGAAACCAGCGGCCATGTTGGGAGCTGCTCTATGGGGAGGCTGTCTTAACAACGTATTGGTGTCTCTGGCAAACAGTCAGCGAGACCCTGAGGCCAGCTAATAGCCACCTGAGGGGGGTTGCAAAAGGGTCATCCCTCAGTCAAGTCTTAAGATGACTTCAGCCCCAGCCAACATCTTAAATGCAGCTTTGTGAGAGACCCGGAGTTAAGGGAACCCAGCTCAGCTATACCCAAATTTTGAACTTAGAGGAAAATGTATTACATGGTCATGTAATATACATACATACATACATACATACATATATATATATATATATAAAATAAAAACTGTCTATAGTTATTAAGTATTAACTAACATGATCACAAGGTCCCACAATAGACCATCTGCAGGCTGAGGAGCAAGGATAGCCAGTGCGAGTCCCAAAACTGAAGAACTTGGAGTCCAGTGTTCGAGGGCAGGAAGCATCCAGCACGGGAGAAAGATGTGAAAATAAAGAATTAGGAAGAATCAGGGAGGCTAGGTCTGTCTCTCCTTTTCACATGTTTCTGCCTGTATTATATTCACTGGCAGCTGATTAGATGATGCCCACCCAGATTATGGGTGGATCTGACCTCCTCAGTCCACTGAATCAATTGTTAATCTCCTCTGGCAACACCCACACAGACACACCCAGGATTAATACTTTGCATTTCTCACGCCAATCAAGTTGACACAGTATTAACCATCACATAGGCTCTATGAGATAATGTTTGTTATAAGCTTTTAATTACTGAATTATTGAGATTATTTGCTATGCAGCAATAGATAACTAACACAGTTTGGCATCTAGAAGTAGAGGCCCCTGTGACAAGTACTGAAGGTACTCAAATCACTTTGGAAGTAGGCAGCATGTGCAGGCTGGAAGAATGGTGAGTATAATGGAAGACACATAAATTGCCTTGAACAGACTGTTAGAAATCTAGACGTTGAGGTTGCTGCTGGCCAAGGCTCAGGAGGAGGTGAGAGTCTGTAATTGAAAACTTTAGGAAGGGAATATGTTTATTATGTAGTGGGAGAATGTAGCAACACTACTGCAGTAAGGTGGAAAGTAGAAAATGTGCCTAATGAACTGGGTAATCTAGTTAAGGAGATCTCCAAGCAAAGTGTTAAAGGTACTGCTTGTTTTTTCTTGCTGCTTATAATAAAACGTGAGAGGAATGAGATATATTGAAGGAGGGACTGTAAAAAAAAAGGTGCCAAGACTTTTGAAAATGCTCAGCCTCTACAGATGGCAAACGATGTTAAAATTCAGAAATAGCTTTGGAGTGCTGATCAGATCCAGGACACTATGAGGAAAAGGTAGTCTGGAGATGAAGCTAAGGGCAGGATTGTCATCTCTGTATGAATAGCTTAGAAAGATCAAAGCAGTACCTGAATTCTTGGTCCACAGAAGCTGTGAGATAGTAAGTGCTTATTGTTTTAAATCACTACGTTTTGGGGTAATTTGTTACATAGCCACACACACTCAGTGTAGAATAAGCCACAGAGAATTAATAGTATGTCACTGTGTCACTACAGAAAGTATGTCTCATATCATATTTTATATGTTGCACCACTTTCCCATCCCTCCTGAAACCTTGAGCACACAGTAGACATTAAGCCCTACAAATGAGGGCTTCCTAGAAGAAGGAAGATGAGGAGACTGCAGTATGAAACAACAGAGGCAGGGTAACTGTGGTAATGAGAAAAAGGGTATGTTCTGTCTCATGAGCAGGACTAAGAGAGTATGTATGTCTACTCCCAAAGGAAAGGCATATAGGCATATATACTTTGACAACACTAGAAGCCTTGCCATGGAAACTTCCGGAATCTTTGGTCTATCCTGTAGCTAAATAGAATCAACCTTGTTTCTAAACATTATCTTCACTTCTTGGTGTAACTGAAACTTGGGTCTTTTCTTAACCATATATGGTTACCTTGCAACCTTCCCAAGACACAGTTGTTTTTCACACTTTTGGTATTGTTTAGCCTAAGCATTAGGTAGTTTTCCTCAAGCTTCCAATCCATTCCAATTAAACCTCTGGCTTTGATGATCAGGTCTTTAAACTGTACTGCTCACCATGCCATCCTGTGGCAGTTATCTATTGATCTCTGGTTATTCTTCCTTATGCTTTAGATTTTTAACATTCAGTTCCAAGACTAGTCTCTCTCATTCTCAGTAATTGCAATACGCCCATAATATCAATTCAAGAATTTTCTTCCTTTACCACCTTTTTGTTTTTACAATTTCCTTCCTCAATCATTCTAATATTTCTTTGACCCCCATCTGTAATAACAATCTACTATCCTTCCCCACCTCCAAATAATATGCAGTGTGCTTCTCACAACTCTTGTTCTTCGACGCCTTCCTATTTCATGTTTCTTCACTGTAATCATTTCCTTGCTTATGTGCCAAAACCTTTATCCCCATCTCCTTCTGCTTACTTCTCTGATAAGAGGCAATTTCCAGTTAAATCATATTTCCAGCCTACTCTCTACCAGTCACCAATCAGATTTTCTGCTGCAGGGAAGAAATGGATGGCCCCAGATGTTGTGTTTTAAGTCTATCACTGTTTTTGCAAAATAAATATGCTTTCCATAAGCTGCTCTCAGCCAATTACTGAGGATGGCAGCAATAATAAAGCAGAATTTCCCCAGAGGGTGAGTTGCATGTTGACCAAAACTTTTTTTTGGAACTGTACTGCAGTCTGTGATTCTTCTTACACAATCCTCCTTCCTTCCCTCCCTTCTTTACAGGGTCAAACCACCACATATTGCGGTACCCTCCTCTTTTTATCTTACAGGCATTTGCCCTAATGATTCTCTTGTACATCTAATTCTGTCTTGGCATATGCTTCTCATGGAACCCCAAACTAACACAACTGGCATCCACACAGCTGAGTGTGGTTGGAGAAGTGTATATAGCCACGTGCAGACTGCCATTATTTCAAATTCTTGAACACTAACTTAAATGGCTTATTCACTCTTTGGAGGAAGAAAGTGGGCATTCCTCTCTCCTCATAGCTCCACGATCTCTTCCCTCTGTTCTCACACTATGATGATGATTATTTTTACTTCACTAAGAAAATAGATGCAAATAGAAGAAAGCTTTCACCAATAGCTACCAACTCATATAAACCTAACCCCATCAGTGTCATACACTCTTCTTTCCATCCTGATGGTGGATGAGCTCTGTGTGGCCCTAGCTAAAAAAATGACCTTCAGGGGTGGTGCTTCCAAGATGACTGAATAGGAACAGCTCTGGTCTGCAGCTCCCAGCAAGATCGACACAGAAGATGGGTGATTTCTGCATTTCCAAATGAGCTCTGAAGAGAGCAGTGGTTCTCTTAGCATGGCATTTGAGCTCTGAGAATGGACAAACTCCCTCCTCAAGTGGGTCCCTGGGCTGACAGTAGGGACCGACAGGCACCTCATACAGGCAGGAGCCCCTCTAGGATGAAACTTCCAGAGGAAGGATCAGGCAGCAATATTTGCTGTTCTGCAACCTCCACTGGTGAAACCCAGGCAAACAGGGTCTGGAGTGGACCTCCAGCAAACTCCAACAGACCTGCAGTTGAGGGGCCTAACTGTTAGAAGGAAAACTAACAAACAGAAAGGAATAGCATCAACATCAACAAAACAGACATCCACAAGAAAACCCCACCTGTAGGTCACCAACATCAAAGACCAAAGGTAGATAAAACCACAAAGATGAGGAGAAACCAGAGCAGAAAAGCTGACAATTCCACAAACAAGAGCGCCTCTTTTCCTCCAAAGGATTGCAGCTCCACACCAGCAAGAGAACAAAACTGGACAGAGAATCAGTTTGATGAGTTGACAGAAGTAGGCTTCAGAAAGTCAGTAATAACAAGCTTCTCTGAGCTAAAGGAGCATGTTCTAATCCATTGCAAGGGAGTTAAAAACTTTGAAAAAAGAGTTAGATGAATGGCTACTGAGAATAAGCAGAGTAGAGAAAACATTAAATGACCCGATGTAGCTGAAAACCACAGCATGAGAACTTCGTGATGCATGCACAAGCTTCAATAGTCCATTCGATCAAGTGGAAGAAAAGATATCAGTGACTGAGATCAGATTAATGAAATAAAGTAAGAAGACAGGATTAGAGAAAAATGAGTGAAAAGAAATGAACAAAGCCTCTAAGAAATAAGGGACTATGTGAAAAGACCGAATCTACATTTGATTGGTGTGCCTGAAAGTGATGGGGAGAATGGAACCAAGTTAGACAACACTCTTCAGGATATTATCCAGGAGGACTTCCCCAACCTAGCAAGGCAGGCCAACATTCAAATTCAGGAAATACAGAGAACACCACAAAGATACTCCTCAAGAAGAGCAACCCCAAGACACACAATTGTCAGATTCACCAAGGTTAAAATGAAGGAAAAACTGTTAAGGGCAGCCAGAGAGAAAGGTTGGGTTACCCACAGAGGGAAGCCCATCAGACTAACAGTGGATCTCTCGGCAGAAACCCTGCAGCCAGAGAAGAGTGGGGGCCAATATTCAACGTTCTTAAAGAAAAGAATGTTCAACCCAGAATTTCATATCCAGCCAAACTAAGCTTCATAAGTGATGGAGAAATAAAATCCTTTACAGAGAAGCAAATGCTGAGAGATTTTGTCACTACCAGACCTGCCTTACAAGAGCTTCTGAAGGAAGCACTGAACGTGGAAAGGAAAAACCAGTGCCAGCCACTGAAAAACATGCCAAATTGTAAAGACCATTGACGCTATGAAGAAACTGCATCAATTAATGAGCAGAATTAACGGCCAACCTCATGATGACAGGATCAAATTCAAACATAACAGTATTAAACTTAAATATAAATGGGCTAAGTGCCCCCAATTAAAAGACAAACACTATCTAATTGGATACAGAGTCAAGACCCATTGGTGTGTTGTATTCAGGAGACCCATCTCACATGCAGAGACACACATAGGCTCAAAATAAAGGAATGGAGGAAGATCTACCAAGCAAATGGAAAGAAAAAAAAAAAAAAAAAAAAAAAAAAGCAGGGGTTACAATCCTAGTCTCAGATAAAACAGACTTTAAACCAACACAGATCAAAAGAGACAAAGAAGGCCATTACATAATGGTAAAGGGATCAATTCAACAAGAAACACTAACTATCCTAAATATATGTCCATCCAATACAGAAGCACCCAGGTGCATTACACAAGTCCTTAGAGACCTAAAAAGAGACTTAGACTCCCACACAATAATAGTGGGAGACTTTAGCACCCCACTATCAATATTAGACAGATCAATGAGACAGAAGGTTAACAAGGATATCCAGGACTTGAACTCAGCTAGTGGACCTAATAGACATCTACAGAACTCTCCACCCCAAGTCAATAGAATATACATTCTTCTCAGCACCATATTGCACTTATTTTAAAATTGACCACATAATTGGAAGTAAAACACTCCTCAGCAAATGTAAAAGAACAGAAATCACAACAAACTGTCTCTCAGACCACAGAGCAATCAAATTAGAACTCAGAATTAAGAAACTCACTCAAAACTGCACATGGAAACTGAAGAACCAGCTCCTGAATGACTACTGGGTAAATAATGAAATGAAGGCGAAATAAAGATGTTCTTTGAAGCCAATGAGAACAAAGATACAACATACCAGAATCTCTGGGATACAGTGAAAGCAGTGTGTAGAGGGAAATTTACACACTAAATGCCCAAAGAGAAAGCAGGAAAGATCTAAAATTGACACCTTAACATCACAATTAAAAGAGCTAGAGAAGTAAGAGCAAACAAATTCAAAAGCTAGCAGAAGGCAAGAAATTACTAAGATCAGAGCAGAACTGAAAGAGATAGAGACACAAAAAACCCTTCAAAAAATCATTGAATCCAGGAGCTGGTTGTTCGAAAAGATTAACAAAATACATAGACCGATAGCAAGACTACTAAAGAAGAAAAGAGAGAAGAATCAAATAGACACAATAAAAAATGATAAAGGGTATATCACCACCGATCCCACAGAAATACAAACTACCATCAGAGAACACTATAAACACCTTTATGCAAACAAACTAGAAAATCTAGAAGAAATGGATAAATTCCTGGACACATACACTCTCCCAAGACTAAACCAGGAAGAAGTTGAATCTCTGAATAGACCAATAACAGGCTCTGAACTTGAGGCAATAATTAATAGCCTACCAACCAAAAAAAGTCCAGGACCAGACAGATTCACAGCCAAATTCTACCAGAGGTACAAAGAAGAGCTGGCACCATTCCTTCTGAAACTATTCCAATCAATAGAAAAAGAGGGAATCCTCCCTAACTCATTTTATGAGGCCAAAATCATCCTGATACCAATGCTCGGCAGAGACACACAAAAAAGAGAATTTTAGGCCAATAACTCTGATGAACATCGATGTGAAAATCCTCATAAAATATTGTGGGAAGTCAGGCACCCTCAACGGAAGGACCAGCTGAAGCCACAGCAGAAGAACATAAATTGAGAAGATTTCATGGACATTTATTAGTTCCCCAAATTAATACTTCTATAATTTCTTATGCCTGTCTTTACTGCAATCTCTGAACATAAATTGTGAAGATTTCATGGACATTTATCACTTCCCCAATCCCCAATCAATACTCTTATAATTTCCTTTGCCTGTCTTTAATCTCTTAATCCCATCATCTTCGTAATCTGAGGATGTATGTTGCCTCAGCACCTTGTGATGATTGAGCTATCTGTACAAATTGTTTGTAAAATATGTGTGTTTGAACAATATGAAATCTGGGCATCCTGAAAGAACAGGATAACAGAGATTTTCAGGGAACAAGGGAGATAACCGTAAGATCTGACTGCCTGTGGGGCTGGGCAGAACAGAGTCATATTTCTCGTCTTCCAAAAGCGAATAGGAGAACTATTGCTGAATTCTTTTTCTCACCAAGGAATAACCCTCGGAAAGGAATGTATTCCTGGGGGAGGTCTCTAAAATGGCTGCTCTGGGAGTATCTGTCTTATGCAGTTGTAGATAAGGGATGAAATATGCCCTGGTCTCCTGCAGCGCCCCAAGGCTTGCTAGGATTAGGAAATTCCAGCCTGGCAAATTCTAGTCAGACCGGTTGTCTGCTCTCGAAACCTGTTTCCTGTTAAGATGTTTATCAATGACAGTGTGTGCCCAGTAGGACATGGACCTTCATCAGTAATTCTAGTTTCACCCTGGCCTTGTGATCTCCCTCCACCTCTCTGCCCTTGTGATATTTTATTGCCTTTGCAGCATGTGATCTCTGTGACCCACTCCTTATTAGTACACCCCTCCCCTTTTGAAACTCCTAATAAAAACTTGCTGGTTTTGTGGCTCAAAGGGCATCACGGAACCTGCCAACATGTGATGTCACCCCCAGAGACCCAGCTGTAAAATTTCTCTCTTTTATACTCTTTCTCTTTATTTCTCAGACTGGCCGACACATAAGGAAATTAGAAAAGAACCTACGTTGAAATATTGGGGGCTGGTTCCCCTGATATCTGGCAGTCAGCATGGTTTTTCTTTTTTCCTCAGTGTATGTGGGAACCCAATTCCCTTTGGTAGGTGTGGAGAAACGTCATTGGTTCAGTCCACAGAAATGCTTGTTCGGCTCTCTGATGACTAGTGCATTGTCTGTGTATGGTTCTGCTTAACTATGGGTCACGTGGAGTCTAAACATTATGCTTATCTCTGCTATATTAAACTCCTGTTAAAACAGAGCAGTGTCCAAGTAACCATGGAAAATATGGTCACTCTATTCAGGGCAGTGGAAGAACTCTGTCCTTGGTGTCCTGAAAAAGGAACCTTAGATGTAGAACTATGGGATCATGTTGGTGCAATATTCCAGGAACTGGTCTCCACAGGAAATTATGTTCCCATCACTGTTTGGGGTGATTGGGCCTTGGTACATGCCATCCTAATGACATACCAATCCCACGACCCCCTACAGTTACCACAATTTTCTGAACCTGATGACCCTCCACCTCTTCCTCAACCTTTCTATCCCATACGGCCTTCGTTAGCTGATCAGCCTCTTCCTTCACCTACTCCTCCCCCACCTAATGATTCTGAGACTTCAATATCTAACTCCACTGACTTTGGATTACGGTCACCCCCTGATGACCTTATTTCTTTTCACGAAGAGCTGGTACTTGTAGCTCCCATGGCCTTGACTCAGACAGTCCAGGACCACATATCTGCTAATTATTCTCTCTCCAAACTTCCGGAGCCACCTAATGGCTCTGGGACCAAACTACAATTTACCTGTAATTCTACAGGCCCTCCCCCATCCACTGCAGCCCCTCATCCTCCTGTCATTTCAGTTCCTCAACTGGTCATTTTACGATCCACTCAGCCTGCTTCTCTGTACCCTTCTTCACACATGGATGCTAGTAATCACCAGTATACTTCTGCTCCTTCTGCTCCCCCAATGCCCCTTTCTCATTCTGGTTTGACCCCCTCACCCTCAGTTTCCCTTATCTACACATGCTTTTCCTGTAACTTCTATGCCAACTCCGTCTCAGATACCTACTCTTGAAACTTCAGTGCAACGCTTATTATGCCAAAACAAAGAAACAAGTGGATTAGATGCATAGGCTTATCTGGTTGCACTAGAACCTCCAAATTTCCAAAGGGTACAAATGCATCATTATGTAACTCTCGATCTTACCTTTTTAAAAGAATTTAAGGATGCTTGTACTCAGTATGGCCCTACTTCTCCTTATGTTAAAGTGGTATTACAAACTTTTTGTACTGAGGTCACTTTGCTTCCTTTAGACTGAGACCTTTTGGCAAAAGCTGTTCTGACCCCATCTCAGCATTTACAGTTTCATACCTGGTGGTCAGAGGAAGCCCGCCTGCAGGCTCAGCTAAATCAGACTCATGGCATTCTAGTTACTCAGGCTCAGCCCACAGGCTCCGAGAGTTTCTTGGATACTTATGCCCAATTAAGCTTTGATGCTCTTACCACAGAACATGTAACAAAGGTGTGTATGAGATCTTGGGATAAATTACGCACCCCAGGCCACGCTCCTGTTTCTTTTACCATGGTTAAACAAGGTCACGCTGAATTATACCCTGATTTTTTAGCTAAATTACAAGATGCTGTTGAAAAATCTGTCTCTGATGAGTGCACTCAAGGTATTCTCCTGGTATGTTAGCTTTTGAAAATGCGAGCCATGAGTGTAAAATGCCATGTGTTCTGTCCAATGACAAAATTTACCTGATCACGAAGTGTTGCCTGCAAATATTAAAGCTTGTGAAGGCATTGGATCAGACACCCACAATACTATTCTGTGGGCACAGGCCATGAAGGACACCAATCAAATTGACCCCACTAATTCTTTTCTTGGAGCCTCCTATAATTGCGGTCAACTTGGTTATACTTGGAAAAATAGGACTGTTAAAAACTTAAAAGCAGCCAACTTGGCTCAACAAATATGGCCAAATGCTGTTGCTACTGTTTGCCTACATTGTCACAAAGGTAAGCATTGGGCAAGTCATTGCCGCTCTAAGTGTGATATAGATGGAAATCTCTTGCCACAACACCAGGGAAATGGGGAGCGGTGCTGATCCCAGGCCCTGATATAAAATGGGACGCTTCAGATTTAGACCAATGTTGCATTTCTGCTTCAGGCAGTCCCAATGCAACCCCTAGCACAAACAAATTTACCTACAGCCAACCCAGATGGGTCCCAGCCTCTCCTTCTGTCTCAGTACAATGCTTGTCCACCTCCATGGTAGGGGGTGGGGCCGTCAATCTCTGTAGTACTATTCCTCTAAATTTACTACCTAACTCTTTGCCTTTAATTGTCCCCACGGGGAGCACTGGCCCTTTACCTCAAGGTTCAGTGGGCCTGGTGTTAGGTAGGGCATCCACCTCTGCTAAAGGAATCACCATTCATACTGGTCTCATTAATTCGGATTCCATTGCCAAGATTAAATTAATCGTGTCTGCCAAGGTTCCTGTTTCCATCCCGGCCGGTGAGTCAATTGCTCAATTGCTTTTACTACCTAGTATTGTTTTAAACAAAGCAGGTAAGGCACGTGGCCCCGGGATGGGCTCCGGGAGTGAAAAGGCTGCTTATTGGATTAATGTAATTTCTAAACAATGGTCCACCTGCACCATGTGCATTCAAGGAAAAAGTTTGAGGGCCTAGTAGATACTGGGGCTGATGTTTCTGTTATTTCCTCTAGTTTATGGCCTTCCTCCTGGCTTAAACATCCGGGACTAGTAGGTGTTGGAAAAACCAATGATGTTTACCAGAGCACATTTATCTTGCCTTGCACTGGTCCTGATGGTCAAAAGGGCACAATTCAGCCTTATATCACGCCTATCCCCATTAATCTTTAGAGTAGAGATTTACTGGCACAATCAGGGGATGAAATTAATATTCCACATAACTCCTATAGTGCTCCCAGTCAGCATATGATGGAAAACATGGGGTTTGTTCCTGGACTCGGTCTTGGTCCAAAACATGAAGGGATTACTAAACCCCTCCCAGGTACTGTAAAAGAAGACAGGGTTGGTTTAGGTTATCCTTTTTAATGGGGGCCACTGCCACGCCTCCTGATCCTATCCCTTTACATTTACATGGAAATCTGACACACCTGTGTGGATTGAGCAGCGGCTGCTTTCTAAAGAAAAATTGGAGGCTTTGACTCAATTGGTTTCTGAACAGTTACTGCTTGGGAATGTGGAAACCTCTCTTTCCCCTGGAATTCTCCCGTGTTTCTAGTAAAAAAGAAATCAGGCAAGTGGCGGATGGTAACTGATTTAAGGGCCATTAATGCAGTAATTAAACCTATGGGAGCCGTCCAACCCAGCATGCCTGCCCCTGCTTTAATACCTAAAAATTGGCCTCTCATAGTTATTGATCTTAAAGATTTTTTTTATATTGCTTTACATAAATTGGATTGTGAAAAATTTGCTTTTGCTGTATCATCTATCAATAATCAGGAGACTGCAGCTCGTTATCAATGGAAAGTACTTCCTCAGGGAATCCTGAATAGCCCTACAGTCTGCCAGCTTTATGTTGGGCAAGTGCTTTCACCGGTTCAAGTCCAATATTTCCCCAGGCCTATATTCTTCATTCTATGGATGATATTTTAATTGCTGCCCCCACTGATAAAGAATTAATTGACTGTTATCAAATTTTGAGCCGCTGTGTTACAGAGGCTGGATTACACATCGCTCAGGATAAAATTCAACAGGCCACTCCTGTTCAATATTTAGGAATGGTGGTCAATAAACAACATATTCAACCTCAGAAAGTTCAAATTAGGAGACATTCTTTGAAAACTTTAAATGACTTCCAAAAACTCTTGGGTAGCATTAATTATTTAAGACCTACTTTAGGCATTCCGACCTGTGCCCTGTCTAACTTGTTTTCTCTGCTGTGGGGAGATTCCGATCTCTGCAGTCCCAGGACTTTGACCCCTGAGGCTTCACTAGAACTGGAATCCGCAGAGGAAAGAATCCAGACCGCCCAGTTATCTAGAGGACAGCCGTCTCAGCCTTTTCAGCTTCGGGTTTTTGCTTCATTACACTTCCCTACTGGGCAAAAATGCAACACAACGATTGAGTAGAGTGGTGTTTTCTTCCTCATTCTGTGTCAAAAACTTTGTCTGTTTATCTGGACCAAATAGCCCTTCTAATTGGACAAGCTCGGTGTAGAATATTTAAAATTTCCAGATTCAATCTGAATTTAATTGTAGTTCCTTTAAATTGGCTCGAAGTTCAAGCCACCTTTTTAACATTCCGTACTGTGGCAAATTCACTTGGCTGATTTTATTGGCGTTATTGACAATCATTATCCAGAAAACAAATTGTTTGATTTTATAAAAATGACTTCTTGGGTGGTCCCTCGATTGACCAAAGATCAGCCCATTCCTGAGGCTGTTACGCTGTTCACTGATGGCTCCAATGGAAATGCTGGTTATGTGGGTCCTACAGACAAGCTTATATCCACCCCTTATACCGCTGCTCAAAAGGCAGAGTTAATTTCTGTAATCACTGCCCTACAGGATTTCCCCAAACCTTTAAATATTGTCTCTGATTTGGCTTCACGTGAGAAAGAGGATATGCTTGTGTTTCACCAGGAGATCATCAATCCCCTGTTTGGGTGCCCACTAGAAACTCAAGTTTTGTGTGAATACTGATAGAAAAACCACAGAGAAAAGACGTCCATGTCCGAGACCGCCCTCAGATGTGGTGAGATCTGTGCCAGCTCCTCAGAAGCAGGCACACCAAATCACAATGGGTCTGGTTCAATCCTCCCTGAGGGCAACAGAGACCCATCTAACTCATCCCACCTCTCCTAATTACCTTTCTTTTTCTCCTTACAAACCTAAAAATCTCACCATTTCTATTAGCCTGAAAATAACATCCCTCTGTTCTCCTCCTCCTTCAGCACTGGATCTCACTTACAATAGGTTTTATTTGACGATTCTCCTCCTTATGCTTTCTGTCTCACCAATTTCCTTTCATACTGATTTACCTGCTACACAAAATTATTCTTATTGGGCTTATGTGCCTTTTCCTCCACTTATTCGACCCCTTACCTGGATGGATGCTCTTGTGAAAATCTACACTAATGACAATGTGTGGATGCCTGGAGCTACAGATGACCATTGCCCTGCTCGACCAGGAGAAGAACGCACTGCATTTAATGTTATCACTGGTTATAAACACCCCGCTCTGTGCCTCGGACATGCACCTGGTTGTATCCATCTAGAAACTCAAGTCCGGGCTGCTTATCTTCTGGATAAATCAGCTACAGAGGAACTGGTACATTTGGTCTCCGGCCTTTCCCTTTCTCCTTTAAGACAAATGAAAGGGGGAGTAATGGGAGATGCCCCATACTTTCAGTATAAACCTGCAGGAAAACCATGCCCTAAAAATTTTGAGGGCCCATCTAAAACTTTAATTTGGGAAGATTGTGTTAACTCACATGCAGTAATATTTAAAAATGACTCATATGGTTTAGTAACAGACTGGGCCCCAAAGGGCTATTGAAAAAACAATTGCTCCTTTGGCGGAAAGCAATGCCTGGAGGCTACTTATTTTCTTATTGGGAGAAGGAGAATCATCATTCTACTGTGCATAGGAGGTTCAGCTCATTCTTTCCCTTAAAATGGGAAGATAAAGGCAATACCCCTGTCGAGGCCTTGTATGATATTCGCCATTCTGAGTCCAGAACACCCAGAACTTTGGAAATTGGCTATTGCTACATCTGGACTGCGAGTATGGGAAGGGGAAACTTTTCTGTCTATTGTCCCTGCTACCGTCCCCTGTCCTCAGTATCAATGTAGATCCAGATATTCTGCTTTGTTTACCTCCAACCTGACTGTTCCCATACAGAGCTGTGTTAAGCCTCCTTACATGCTGTTAGTGGGAAATATCAAAATTTGGATGAACAATCAAACTGTCCAATGCATTAATTGTCATTTATACACTTGTATTAACTCCCATTTTGACTCCGGGAAAATGTAATGCTGATTCGAGCTCAAGAAGGAATCCCAGACCTTGGGAATCGTCCCCCTCAATACATTTAATTAATGAAGTGTTACAGCGAATTCTAAAAAGATCTAAGAGATTTGTTTTCACTTTAATCGCTGTGATCATGGACCTAATTACAGTCACTGCACTGGCCACCACTGCCGAAATGGCGTTACATCAGTCTATTCAAATGGTTCATTTTGTTAATGATTGGCAAGCCAATTCCACCCAAATGTGGAATTCTCCTCAAGGCATTGATCAAAAATTGGCTAATCAAATTAATGACTTAAGACAGTCTGTTATTTGGCTTGGATATCGCGTAGTGAGTCTCCAACATCGCATGCAAATGCAGTGCGACTGGAATACCTCTGATTTCTGTATCACCCCGTATTCCTATAACAAGACTGATCATTCATAGTAAATGGTCAAAGGACACCTTCTGGGTAGGGAAGATAATTTATCACTGGACACAACTAAATTAAAGAAACAAAATTTTGAAGCCTCTCAAGCTCATTTATCCATTGTGCCTGGAGCTGAGGCATTAGATCAGGTGGCAGAAAATCTTCCTGGACTAAACCCCATGACTTGGACTAAGTCTATTGGGGGCTCCACTGTAGTAAATTTTGGAATTATGTTTGTTTGTTTAATCGGCTTGTCTTTAGTGTGCTGGACCAGTCAAACAATCCTGAGTCAAAATCGAGAGAACGAACAAGCCTTCATCACCATGGCACATTTATATAAAAAGAAAGGGAGAGATGTTGCGGGAAGTCAGGGACGCTGAATGGAGGGACCAGCTGAAGCCGCGGCAGAAGAACATAAATTGTGAAGATTTCATGGACATTTATTATTTCCCCAAATTAATACTTTTATAATTTCTTACTCTTGTCTTTACTGCAATCTTTGAACATTAATTGTGAAGATATCATAGACATTTATCTCTTCCCCAATCAATATTCTTCTGATTTCCTATGCCTGTCTTGTCTTTAATCTCTTAATCCCATCATGTTTGTAAGCTGAGGATGTATGTCGCCTCAGGACCAGAGACTGGGGAGGAGAGATGGCTGGTAGGATGGAGAGAGGTTAGTGAATAGGTAAAAAGTCACAGTTATACAGGAAGAGAAAATTCTAGTGTCTTATTACACAGTAAAGCAACTGCAGCTAATAAAGTATCGTATGTTTCAAGGGAGCTGGAAGAGAAGATTTTGAAGCACCATAAATAAATTACAAATGTTTGAAGTGACGGATATACTAATTCTCTGATTTGATCATTCTACAGTGTATACACGTATTGAAACATCACACTGTACCCCATACATATGTACAGTTATTATTTGCCAATTGTACATTTAAAAATATTAGGTCTGAAAAAATAGCAACTTTTTCAGTATTCCGCAGAGATTTTCCTTACATATTTGTGCACATTGACATATCAAGTGTATTCTGATTTTCTTTGTATCATTCCAAATGCTTCCTCTCAGTCTCCTGTACTTTTTCCAGCTCCTCTTCCTGATTGCTAATCAATATATACCTCAATACTTATAATTAAATATAACAAGTCTCTCTAGTGTTTTTCTTGTACTTCACCCTGTTAGTGTCTATTCTTGACACAAACATCCAGAAAAAATCTATTTTTTAATTAAAACATTTTTTTAAATGGCAATGGGGTTTCATTATGTTGCTCAGGTTGGTCTGGAACTCCTGGGCTCAAGTAATCCTCCTGCCTCAGCCTCTCAAAGTGTTGGGATGTGAGCCACCACACCAGCCTGGAGTAATCTATTTTTAAAAGAAATCAATATGCAATTTCTCTGAACAAAACTCCCTGTTGGCTTACCATCTCATTCCAAATGAGCCAAATTTTTGACAAACCTCCGGTCCCAGATACATTTCATGTTCTCATTTCCTGATACTCGTCCTTTCTAATACTCAAATACTCACTCCACCACAAAAACACTGGTCTTCATGTTTTTCCTCAAATACATAAGGTATTTCTCCACTTTAGGAGTAAAAGCATGAAGCCAGTGGGGGGACTGAAAAGTACTACAGGTAAAAATTACAGAAAGTGTAGAAGTTTTAAGTATTAAGAAGGGACACTTTCTGTGATCTTAAGTATTATGAAAGGAAAAGCTTTCTGTGATCAGGTAGAGGTTGTATGACAAACTGAAAACCTTATAAACTCCACATTAAAAGCTGCTTTTCCCAATGGGACAGTTGCTGACCCCCTTGGGCTCACCTGCTATGTGGGAAGCTAGTAACCAGGATAAAAGCTTCATAAAGACAGAGTTAAAAACCCAATTTTGAAACAAAAACTAAAATGGAAAGAACACAAAAGTGAATAATCATAACAAACAATGCCTTAAGAGATATAGAAGAGGCAATTGTGTGTGTGTACAGAGGAAATTAGCATTCATTAAATGTCATATTCTAATTCTGTCATTCCCTATGTCTTGAGAACTAAGATATTGAGTAAGGAAGACAGGAGACACAGCCGTGTTGTAGAAAAGACTCAGCACAACACCTGAATATATTGTAGCTCTGCCCACTGAAAAGGCTTAGAAAAAAAAAAAAAAAGACCAGTGTGTGAGCATCCTTAGTGTCAGGCTTTTCCCAAGAAATATAATTTCCCAATAAAGGAAATGAGGACTTCTTGGCAAAGTGGTGGAGTTTAGGGCACAACATATACAAGATGAGTCTGGAACATCTCAACATGCCAGATAACCAGATAGTTATAAAAAATTATCAGGGTCATGTCAAAAGATTTTAGGAGTCAATTTGAAAGGACTCTTTCCGTCAAAGGTGAGACATTTTAAGCTTCAATAAGGATCATATTTACAATGGATTGATACTCATCAAATATATTTCAATTTATGAATTCATAACCATTTAAAAGGTCTAGTTAGTTCCCCTCTGAGGATGACTAGGAAAAATTTATTTTCTTAAAAATTAGTTAGATAAAAGGCAAGGATCTAACATATATCCTGTTTTTCTTATACAAACTGAAACATAGCAAAATTATAGATGATGGTGATGGTAAGTCTCTCTTTTAGAAATTATTTCAGCCAGTCTATTTAAAAACATATAATTAGAATATTACAATTTTTCAACCCCTAAGGAATTAATGAATTTAGGTAGCTAACATCATAAAGAATGGAGACCAGACATTATATGCCTTCTGTTTGCAAGACTATAGACTTGCCAAATGGGTATAAAGTGAGCTTAATCAATCCACTGAATCCAGAAACAACTTACAGAAAATACAGAGTTCACAGGAACATACTGAACTACAACAAGAGAGAGTCTGGAGGTCAGTGGAGACCTAAAATATATTAGGTTTTAAAAAAATGAATAAAACTAAGCTGAAGTGTCTAAGGATGGGTACTTGGGTGATAAGATCATAAAGTAAAGCAGGGAAATGATTACTGAAAAAGCAAAAATCGAGGTTATTTTTATGTGGATGGAGAGGTTTGTGACTGTGATGGGACACACACGGAGGGGCTTCTCACATGGCTGGCAACATGCTGTTTCTTGACCTACGTTACATGGGTGTTCTTGTAATTCTCACTAAGTTATACATTAGTTTGTTTTCGTTTTCTTTATATGCATTTTATTTTACAAAAAATAGGTTTAAAATGCTACTCTGGTACTTTTAGTCAAATTACTGAAAAACAAATAAATAATCACTTTGTAATGAGAACATTGTCATTGCCATGAAATTAAAAAATATAAATGTGACTAATAACAAAACTGCCAAAGTAATTTTTTTAGATATTTAAAAAAATGCTTCTTAGGGAAAACTATTCTACAGAGTCTGGTTTTATCAGTGAAAACTGCAAGCAGGAGGTTCCCACTTATCATTCTTTCTCTCTTTGTTCTTCTTTTTACCATAATAATGAGCTCTGAAAGACACTTGAAACGTACACTAGATCACATTTGAAGGAATATTATTCAAGAAGATAGAAGGCAGAAACGATATTTTAGAGGGAGCCTAGCATGCCTCGAAATCCTATAATCATTCTCAGCAGATAACTGATTATTTGGCTGGAATACGTTTAAAGGAGAAGCTTTACTCCCGAGTTGGATGAATGAACGTAGAGATTCAAGCGTGATAAAAAGCAGTAAGTGGTACAGGAACAGTGACAACTATAAAGTCTTTCTGATTTCTTTCATATTGCCAGGAAATGCATAAAAGGCTTCTAGAGCTGACTAGATACCATTAAAAAAATGTGTTTTTCTTGCTGTGAATTACAAGTCTTTTATACATGGAAAAATTTTAGTGGGCACACAAGGCAGGAAAAGTTAAATTAATTTTAATTCAAATGCTCTGTGACTGTCTGCAGTTTTTCCAATTACAAAGATATGTCTCGTGATTTTAAGGGGCCAGGAGAGCATATAATACTTTTACATATAATGTAAAAAAAAAAGTTGATTATTTCATTGCAAGTAGGTCTTAATAAGGGTTAAACTCATTATAGAAAGTGTCTTAAGACAAATCAAACCAAGTCAGTGAAGTAATATGGGGTTACTTGTTTATTTGGTAAATTTCCCACAGGGAAAATTTTAAATCTTACAAGTTTAATGATGCTTTTAAAGAGGTGTTATTTATGCAATTAGTTTCATAATTATTGCATAGGCTAGTAAAATTGTACTGAATTTGAAGACAGAAGAACCGAAGTAAGATTCTGAGTCTGTTAATTACAAACGATGTGACTTTGGGCAACTTACTCAACTTGTCTGAATCTCATGTCACTTTCTACAAAATGACAGGATTATACCACATAGATCTAAGATTCCATCCGTATTTTCAAGTTCAACAATGATTTGTTTTCAACTTGTTTCGGGGCAAAATAAATCCTCTAAAGACAGAATGAGAAAGAATTAAAATGCCTGTATTGGTTGTCTACCTGTGTGGCAAATTAAACTAAAATTTAGCAGCTAAATTAATACAACAAACACTTGTTATATGGTTTCTGAGGGTTGGGAATCTGAAAGTGGTTTAGTTGACTGGTTCTGATCAGGGTAACTCACAAGGGTACAGCCAAGCTGTTGGCTGACATTACAGCCCTCTGAAGGCTGACTATGGCTAATTCCCTTCTAACTTCACTTGCATGGGTGCTGGCAGGCCTTGATTTCTTCTCACTGGCTGTTGGCCACAGGTTTTGGTTCTTTATCTAGTTGGCCTCTCCCTAAGCCAGCTCCCCCAGAGTGCGTGAGCCAAGAGAAAAACAGAGCACGGGTGAATGAGAAAGCACCCAAGACTGAAGACACAGTCTTTTATAAGCTAATTTAGAAAGTGATTTGCCATCACTTCAGCCATACGTTATTGTCCACATGAACAATCCCTGATACAAGGGGATTATAGAAAGACATAAAGATCACCACCATACAGGGATCTTTGGAGGTAATCTTGGAGACTGGTCAACCAAAGTGCCCATGCTGAATACACAGATTAAGGCCCAGATTCCTCTCCTCAAACCTTCCATCTACCCAGTTCAACAAACTTCTCATGCAACGAATGATAGGGATGTTGCTGTGGATATTGCAGAAACAAAGGGTTTTTACCTGTTTTCCTCCTAACCATGGACATGGTTAGGTTACTGTTTTTCAAAGTAATTATCTTTTTGTTTTCAGCAATTGGTTTTATTTCGATTTACTGAAATGTGGTTGTTCAAGGTATCTTCGATTTGTTTCTTATATACTTTGTTATTTCACTATACCTTTACTTTCTCTCTTTCTACATAGAATTTCCTGAAAAAAATCTATCATCTTGCCTATTTCAATTTATTTGGTGACCTTAAATCTATTCCCCATTCCATAATTATACCTAATCAAGTAACTTCTTCATCTCAAATTCTCCATTTGCTCTCTTCTCTCAGTTTAAGTTATTTGCATGACTTTCTCTCTACCTAACAGGTCTCAAATTCATTGCTAAACTTATAATAAGAATAGTCCACACTTTAAAAAAAATCATCACCTTATCAGCCCTTTAATATTTTCCAATCTAACTTTCTCAATTATTTTTCTGAAATGACCAATTTCCCTACTTATCTAATCCAACGAAATGGTCAACTTCCGCAGTACTAACAATATCAGCTCCATTTTCTTCTTCTTTTCTTTTCTTTTCTTTTTTTTTTTTTTTTTTTTTTTTGAGACAGAGTCTCGCTTAGTCGCCCAGGCTGGAGTGCAGTGGCGCGATCTCAGCTCACTGCAAGCTCCGCCCCCCGGGTTCCCGCCATTCTCCTGCCTCAGCCTCCCCAGGAGCTGGGACCACAGGCGCCGCCACCACGCCCGGCTAATTTTTTGTATTTATAGTAGAGACGGGGTTTCACCGTGTTAGCCAGGATGGTCTCGATCTCCTGACCTCGTGATCCGCCCGCCTCGGCCTCCCAAAGTGCTGGGATTACAGGCGTGAGCCACCGCGCCCGGCCATTTTCTTCTTAAACATTCCTTTCTCTTCCGCTGTCATGCACATTCTTTCTTCCCCTTCTCCTAAATTCTTATTCTCTCCATGCTCTTTTCTTTTAGATTCTTTCATTTCTCTATTCTTTTCCTGCAAAATTTGTGCATCACCTCAATAGAAGACCAATGTTTACTTTTTGATCCTTTCTGAAATTAAAATTCTAGGTTTTAATTTACTAAAGAGTATCTCTTTCAGAATTTATAACTAACATTCCAAATTCAACATAGATTTTAAATATGCCCATATTTCTGTTTAGCAGTTGGAAATAGGGTCATTTATTTCTGTGAATAATATTTCCAGTCCTCAATTTATACAAATTGTATCTTGAAATCATCACTTTGTGTATGTATGCCTTTATATATCTATGTATTTATTTATTTACATTTATTTTATTGGAACCTGTAATTTCAGACTGTGTAGCATTTAACTTTTGATGTACTTGGATCAACCTGATCCCATTCTTTATATGTATGTATTTACCTGGACATGGTTCTCTAATTCTCTCTGCCCATTGATGCCCCACCTTCATGGTCTTCAACTGCTCTGTACATTTTTCTCCTCAAAGTATTTGCTATTTCCTACTATTTACAATGACTTCCTTTTGCTCTTAGATGAAGGCCAACATTCTTGACATGTCAACAAAGCCCTGTAAAATCTGGCCTATGACTACCACTTAAATTTCATCTGAAGCTACTCTTCCCTGTTCCATTTGCAAAGAGAAGCAGTAAGTGGTTACAGAACAAACTGCCTCTAGTCTGTGCTTGGTCCAAACCTGGTTCACAACTTAGTAGCTAATTTGGCTAAGTTTCTTATCCTTTCTGTGCCTCAGTTTTCTGACGGGGAACAAAAATCTGATAGCAATGGTAGTCACTTATTGAATTAATCAGTATATGAGAACAATTCCTAGAAAATAATAGTTATAATATTGTCATTACAACTTGGAATATTCGTGCAATCTTATATTTTATCTTCTATTCATTATGTTTTTTCTTTCCTTTTTTCCCTCCCTTTCTTAATCTTTTATTAATTCATCATGTTTAACTTCCTTCCTCATCTTTTCCCTCCACTGGTCTTGAAGTTATTCATAAATTTTCTATTCATTTACTGGTTATTCTTATTTCTGTTTATTTATTGACTACTTTTAAAAGACGTATATCTGATTTAATGAAGTCTTAACTAACCAATATCTCGGACCTCCTCCTGAGAAAGAGAAGAGTCTTCGAATGTCTTAACTCGATCGTCACTCATTTTCCATATTGTTGTCATCCTGTACGGTAGCCCCACTCTGATTTTACCACTTTGAACAAGTCATTGTTACTGTTATTATTATTTGAAGTTATTAGATATATAATATTTACTTATTTAATGTATTACAATTAATTTCTGTGAATTCTAGCCCTTCAATTTTCTTCTAACTAAGGACCATCTTTCATTGTAGTTCCTTCTGCAAATCTAATCTAAGTGGAAAACTTTGTAAAATAGAGTATTTATTTTACACTTACTCTTGAATAATAAATTTCCTGGGAATGAAATTTTAGTATTATAGTCTTTTTTGTCAGCATGCTGAAGATATTATTCCCATGTTTTCTGATACGTATTCTTGCTAATGAGATTGTGATATGTATCGAAAAGATGTAAGCTGTCAGTTGTCAGTCCTTTGTGGATAATCTCTTTTTTGTGGGAAGTAATTTGTGAGGTTGTTTTATTTTTGTTTGTTTAGGTAATGTGTAACTATTAGGTTTTGTTTTACTTTGTTCTTTCTGGGACTCAGTGAGTATCTTTAATCTGAAGAGCCATGTACCTCTTTATCTTTGGAATATTCTTAGCCATTATCTTTTAAAAAGTGTTTCTCAGGCATCTCTTTCAGCCACCATACTCACGTGTTTTATACTGTCTTTCTATCTTTGATGCCTTTTAATTGCTTTTTTATGTATTTTTTACTCTATAATACTTATATATACTTTATACTATATATATACTATTTATACTATATATACTTTTTACTCTATAATATATATACTTTATGTATTTTTTACTCTATAGCTAATTTTTTTATATTAACTTTTATAATTTATTTTTTAATTAAGGTATAGTTGACAAATTGCATTGTATGCTTTACTGTGTACAATGTGATGTTTTTATATATGTATAGATAGTAAAATGGTTAAATGCAGCTAATTACTGTGTCCATTACCTCACGTACTTGTCTGCCTTTGTTATAAGAATATTTAAGATCTACTCTCCTAGCAATTTTCATGTATACAATATGTTATTATTAACTAGAGTCATCATGCTGTACAGTAGATCTCCTCACCTTATTACTTTCAATTTACCCTTTCATTTATTTCTGATATGCTTATTAATCTATTATACAGATTTTATTTTGATTACAATATTTTCATGTCCAAACATTTGATTTGTTTTTTAAAAATGTATGCATTTCATTCTCTCTTATTATCATTCTCTACTTCATCCTTCCTTATTTATCACTTTGGTTTTCTTCTTGAATTTTTGTATTTCTATCTAGGTTTTATGTATACTTCTGGTAATTTCTTTCTCTTTAATCCCTAAATCAATATTAGATAAAGTTATGGCCTATTCAAGATTGTTCCAATAACTCCAGGACTAGGGGTGCTCTGGCGTTTTAGAACTTCAGCTACTCACATAATGTTTCATTTGGTTGTGTTATTTGTACTCTTTCTTCTGGCAAATTCTTTTCAGTGGGTGTCCTATATGTCTTTAATTATGGGAGTTTCTCTATTGTGGTTATTATTTTTTTTTAATTTCAATGATTTCATGATAATTCCGGAACTTGCTATATATGTAAATGTCCTATATAAGTAAATTTGTAATCCTTGTACCATACACACACTCACACCGTGACTGTTTACCATTGCATTTTCAGCAGCAGAGATTTTAGGGTAGAGTACATGGTTTTTTTTTTTTCTTTGGTAAATTTTGTTTGATGAAAGTTTGTGTGGTTATTCTGTATATTCCATAAATAAATAATTAAATTTACTGCAGAGTATAGAGAGCTACCTTCTAGTCTAAAAAATATTTTACAATCATTATGTCCTACTGAAACTGCTCACTCTCTCAATCTTGGCAACCTAAAATCTCTTAAGGGTTTACTCCAAAGACATTTTTTAAAAGAAGGCTTTGCTAACCTTAAATATGTATGCTTTATAAATAAATTAAATCTTTCTATTTAATATAAATTTTATTTAGAAATGGCCTGATTTTTCATTTTGACATACTCAGGCTTTAATTATTCCTTGCTCTCTGCATTTCCCTAGAACTTTGGGGATATACAGAGTAAGTCCCTTACTCTGACACTATGACATGATTTTGTTAGATATGTCATAGAAACTCCATACAGAGGTTCAATTCATTGATCATGGAAGAATTCAGGTGACATACATGTTAGTTTGGCACACAAGTTTTAAAAATTGACTTGGAATTTGTTTCAAACATTTAAATATTCATCCATTGAAAATATTAATATATATTACTTTGGGAGGGTGGATGTGAAAAAAAATCAAATAATATAGCAGTGACAGGCCTGCATTTCTACCTTTTCACTGTTGCTGAAAACTGACTTGCGGCTGCCCTATATCAAAGGGTTCTGTCCGATCAAGTTTGCCACAGTATTCACCACTTCTTTATGAGTTAAACTTTGTCAGTTTCACTCATCTATGGTTCTGTCTGGCTCCTGTAAATATTTAAAGTTTGAGGATGAGGATTTGGAACATTCTTCTCCATTCAATATTGCCAATTATTATTGGCTTAGGCCACAAGATAAAATTTTTATGTACTGTATCCATTTGAAATCAGTTTATTGAGTAAGAATTAACACATATTAAGTTAAAACTCATAGCCTTCTATATCTTAACTGAATCATATTGCTCATCTTTACTTGTTTTAATTTTCTCTCCCAAAAAACATAGAGTTATTATAGAAACATATGATTTTGTATATACATTTAAGTCAACAATAATGCAAAATTGGCCTAATCTGCCTTGGGTATTACTAGATTTATTTGGCAACTTAGTGAATATCTGTGTACTATAACCAAATATGATAAATTCTATGGAGAGATGAGAATTGTAATGAAAACTGAATGTCTAACAACTGATTAGATAATTGCATCTTCTACCAAAAACTGACAAAATAATAAATCTGAAGTGTTGTTAGAATTGTTGCCTAAATAAAGGCATAGAGCCAATTGCACAGCAAGGTAACATTTGGATTCTAAACAAATAGTGTCATTACTAGTTTTCTTTGTTATAAAGGAAAAGAGCCACTTGGTTTTAAAATAAATTTAAACATATTAGTGCTTATATTCTTAGCATCTTCCATTTTAGTAAAAGCAAAGTTATAGAAATTAGTGTATAAGATATTAGAAAATTAGATACATTATTTTTTCTCAGTAAGTCTTTAATTCCTTAGTTGCACGAGGCCATACTGTTTGTAGAGGATGAGTGACAGAAGTGTTGCTGAGACTAAGATCTGTGGGAGTGCTCTAAATGGATATGAGAACCATCAAGAATAATAATAAATGAAATCTTAAAATGCCTGTCTCAGGGTCTCTGTAGTTATATTTCCCAATTATCCCAAGACAGTGCCTGTTTCTTAGGACAGTGCCATAGGGAGCCTTTCATCTACCATGCAGTCTTTGATAGAGGATGAGATTATGGACAGTACTGAAAGAACATAATCAATATTCAGCCAGGACATAGATTTTTTAAAAAAATATATGATCTTAGTTCATGCTACCACTTTGCAAAGAGCTCAATAAAAGAGAGAACAAATAATCTAGTTCTTAGCATTCAAAAAGAGCATTTGCTTTATGCAGTCTAACCTTGTCTGAACACATTTGTGCTTTTAATGCTTTGCAAAGGTAGATCATCGGAAAATGACAGAAAGACAGTGAATGTGACAGTATGTTTGCTCCCTGGTTGGAGCCTTGATTATACTCAACAAGGGTCTGCTGCAAGTGCTATTTTGCCATCCAGCTCTTTTTTTTTTCTACAGCAGGATACTAGATATATAACAGCAATAAACATGAAAGATAATGCTAATATTTCTCTTCCCTGAAATGAATGCAAAAGAGTTCCATGAAAATGCTCCCACAGTAATTCACAGATACCCTTATTTAAGAATTACTTTTCAAATAAAATCTTTATTCTTTAATTGATTGCATTCTTTTTTTACCTATTACACTAGAAAAAGTAAACACAGAATTGTATTTCTTGGAATCCCTTTCAGATTTGGAAACAACAAAAGAATCCTACCCTTTTTATTTTCCTCAAGCCTTGGGTAACTTCCAAATCAAGCACCTTGGAGTTAAAGGCGCTCTCCATTGCTTCACCTATCCATTATTTCTACCTTTGTTTCAGGGTATTCTGGTTCTCAGCACTGATACTGATAAAGACAAAGTATGTATAAATAGAGAAGGTGATTTTATATATATGAATGTCTTTTGAATGAAGCGAGGTTAATAAGTTTGATTTATCAAGTTCAAACATATGTTGTTTTTAAATTTTTATTTATTTATTTATTTTTGAGATGGGGTTTCTGTTGCACAGCTTGGAGTTCAATGGTAATCGTAGCTCATGGTAGCCTTGACCTCCTGGGCTTAAGTGATCCTCCCACCTCAGCCCCTGAGTAGCTGAGACTACAGATGCATGCCACCATGTTCAGCTAATTATTATTATTATTATTAAATTGTAGAGACAGGGTCTCCCTACGTTGCCCAGGCTGTTCTCAAACTCCTATGCTCAAATAATCCTCCTGCCTCAGTCTCCCAAAACATTGGGATTACAGGGATGGGCCATTGCACCTGGGAACATATGTTTTTGTATTTTAAGCTGACCTTGACAAAAATGTGTGCTTTTGCTGTTTATTAATTACCTACTAAATACCACATAAATCTATAGCCCAAATAAATTTTTTCCTAATATAAAAATACAAAATATCAATACTTTAAAACATTTTATTTTCTACTTTATAATAAATTGTGTTAAAAGTAACAATGCATATGATAAAACAGAAAACTTTAATTGTGAATTTTCTTCAAACACAAGCTAGAGGATGTTAACACGGAATAACTATCCACAGAAACTCTCATAACATTTTAAGTTTGTTAGTAACCAAGGAAGAAGTTACTCTGGGTTGCCATTGTTCCTCATCATGGCTTTTTTTAAGGGATTTGTATAAGATGTCTCATCCACTTTACATTTGGTAACATCATCATTCTTAATATCACCATCATGCCCTGTCAAATACTGATATAGAAAACCCTACCAGGGTGAAGAGGTGAACTGAAAACGTGCCAAGTATTAATTGAGGTGTCCTAACTTTCAAAGTACTGATGTAAACATATAGCTTCCTACATAAGTATGAATTTGAAAGAAAATAATCACTCTTACTTCTATAAACATAGGTCTGTAATCACCTTTTCAATTCAGTTTTGCTGTATCTCAGGGATGGCTTGGAGAAACTTGATTACAAGTAAAGTAGTAACAAAATATATATTTTCTATTTATGTTAGGGTACATACAATCACTCAAGTGTAGGCAGTTTTCTGGGGTCACATCAAATAATGGTGCTTAGAGCAGGTAGATAAACTTGCATCCTGCCATAGTTAACACGGGCTTTTGTAGTGGCACCAAGGAATAGACTTGTGTATTGAGTAGAAGTGGAGGGGATGTGCTAGAAGAAATAGTCTCTATGTTTAAAGAATATTTTAGATCAACCTGGAACACAATTTCAGTGGCCAAAGTGAGGTCCAAAGGAATTCTGAGGTTATCTAGAAATACATTAGAGGAATTAGTAGCTTTAGCTCCATTGTGTTTCACTGGGCACTCTAACATTTGGAACAAGGCACTAGCTATGCATAGCATAACGTAAATAATTATAGTATAATTTATGTTGTCTAGTATAACAACATAAATTCATTATAATAAAAATGAAAAGGGGTATTTGGACAACTGATATTACTGGAAACATTGTGTGATTTATATCTAACAAGAGGCAGCATGGGATTAAGAACTCCGACTTTGGAATCAGATGGCCACAAGCCAGAGCTGCCATTGCTATTTATGTGGATGTGAGCAAGTAATATAATCTCTTTATGCCTTAGTTTTCCATTTGTAAAAATTCAATTATAATAACACCTATCTTATAAGGTTGTTATGAAAATAAATGGGTTTATACTTAAAAAAACTTAGAATTGTGCATGGACTACATATATGTTAATTATGTACAACAAATAATCACAAGACCATATATAGGCATATATGTTACTTATATATAAGTATATAAAATACTTGTATTGTTTATATGGTTTCTATTTTTTATATGTAATTGGAGAAATTATCATTAAATACAAACTATTTTCTCATTACAGAAAAAAAGAGACTTAAAAATAATAAACTCAAACTCAGTAGTGTATTAGTTGTCTTCATTAATTCAATAAGAATGGGGAAACTAAATTTTATAATGAAATAGTGTAAGTTGGTATGTTGCAGATATAAAATAGTAATTACATTGGTGGGATGTCTGGAGAATAGTATGATACTTTGTCTCATATTTTTTCATAATTTTTCAGGGGATTTACTGAAAAAAATAGAAGTACTACATTGTAACACCTCCTAGAGTGACTTACCGATAGTATATGTTATACTTGATGGAAAAATGGCAGACAAATGGTAGAATTTCTAGGGAGGAAGAATTTGTAAAATACATCAGAGACCATTCAAAGGAATCTTTGAATTAGAACATGCTCAAATAAGAGGCAGGGATTCCCTTGTCTGATGAGGACAAGCAGAGGTTGGAGGCCTTTTATTATTAATAGACAATGTTGTAGAGGGAAATTCAAGTTTTGTATAGAGTGTTGGAATAGAAAATTTTTCATATTTAAATTAATTAGTCATATTTCAGTTAGTGAATGGATATGGTGACTACACTATAAGGCATGTAGTGAAGTTTTTTGTTTGTTTTATTTCTTGTTCTTATATTGTTAAATATTTAATTGACACGTGAAGATGGAATATATTAAAGGTGTATAATGCGGTGACTTGGCATATGTATACATTGTGTAGTGATTACCGCAGTCAAACTAATCAACATATCCATCCGCACTCATGCTGTACATTAGATATCCGGAACTTGTTCATCTTATAACAGAACGTTTATACTCTTCGAACAACATCTCCCCATTTCTTCCACGTTCCGTCTCCAGCTCCTGACAACCACGGTTCTACTCTCTACTTCTATGTATACAAGATTTTTAGTGTTCTTCCTAAGACAGAATTCCTAGAACTATATGAGGATGGAAAATAATTGCTAAAATAAAATTGAAAAGCTGGAAAATTAATTATCCTGTGATGCATATAGTTAAAACAACCTCACATGGACACAAACATATATATAAAAACACGTACATGTATACATCTACATACACAGACATGCATATGTAGATATACAGAATGATCTATGTGTATATATATCATTAGCAATAAATACAGTGTTTGCTATCAGAGAAATACAATTTTAGTAATTGAAATGCAAATATTTTGTCACATTACTATTTTGAAAAGGAAATTTGAAATTCTTATATGCATTATTATATTGTCAGGCAAGGAATAATTCAGCTATGTTAACTGAGCAACCACCTTGAATGCAAATGTTTCTTAAATTTCAGGAGAAAAATAGAATAAGGTATGTTTCATTTGATATTTCTAGTAGGCTTAAAATTTAAAGGTCGAATTTGGGGAATCCAAAAAGTCATGAAAAGACAGGTTAAAAAGACATGCCAAATGCTGAAAGCCAAATCTTTTTTCCATAGTCCTAAAATTTTTGTCATCTTGTGCTATTTACTTCTTTAAGTACTGACATTATAAGATTGCTATAAGAAGCAGGTGAGAAGAGCTATATCCTTATAGTTTAGTGTATGACAAATAGTAAGTGTTCAATGCTAGTTATTATGAGTGATGAACTTGCGTTGTAAATACTGGGTCATGGCATAGAGGTTAGTCTGTGATTTCTGTGACTAATATCTGGACTCAAAGAAGACTACTGATCTTTGTGATTCTAATGTATATGCGACTGCTTTTTGAAACCGCAAAGGAAGGAAGGATAATAAAATGAAGAAAAAGTCAATTTTCTAACTTTTTGTCATAATCAACTTGTATTACATACTTGTGATAGAGCAACATATTTTATCTAAACATATCAACTCTAAACATTAATTTCTCAACTTAAAATATTAATTCTGGATGCATGTGAACGGGATTAAATAATTAAGGTGCTACTAAACTGTTAAAGGAATTACTCTTGGATATAAGATAGGCCTGTTCAATATATGTAGGTGGTACTCTCTAGTGACTGCCACACACTCTGTCCTTTAAGTAGAGTTAAAATGTAAGACGGGTATTTTTTTTTAGTCAATATGCACATTCTAGTGACTTCGACGGTTGAGTATCAAAATATTCTTATTTTAGATGATTAAGAACAAAAGTTCCAGAATTGCATACTACTTTTACACATTCCAACCATCAGAAGGTGATGGGATGTCCCATATATGCTAGATTTCCAAGCCATAACAGTTCTTGTAGTCAACAATTAAACAATACATGAAGAAACATGGATCACTCAACAGTAGGTGGGAAAATACTGTGGTTAAACGTCATCTCAAAGAAGAAAAATTGCACACACTTTTAGAGCATGTATGAAATAGTTTATAAAGCATTTGCCATATATCATTACATTTAAGCCTAAGAGCAACCCTGAGACAGTAGACAGAGGTGAAATCATTATCTTACCGAAGGGAAACGAAGAATCGGTGAAGCCAGATTCAAGATCAGTCATTTAAGACATAACATAACTAAACTTATAATCCAGGCGCTTTGGTCCTTAGTTCACATTTTCCCCTCTCATATTGTCCTTCTTCTCACATGATTCTATTACATTGAATTTACACTATCATCAAGGTGCAGGCTCTTGAAGATAGAAATCATCTTAGAAATTATGGGTATAAGTGTACATACATGCTCTGAATAAAATCGTGCACTCACATTATCATATAAGTTGGAGACTATGTACACATGAAACTAATATTTAGTAGAGAAATTGGAAAAATGACATTTGATCTGGAGATAATACTTTTATCAAATAACACAATACTGAAGCATGGAATAAAAGTATTTATTAGAAATATGTGAAGCTCATTCAGACTTTTAAAAAATCACATTTTCTTTGAAAGGCATCTATATATATAACTCATGGTAATGCTCAAACCTAAATTCTAGAACTTAAAATTCCCAAAGTAAAATTAATTATCTGAATAGACTATGTAGACATAAAGTTATTGAACTTTAAATAGGAATAAGTTATTTCAGCAAGAATATTTTTTAAAGAAACGATCATTGCAAACTCTATCTCATAAGGCCATTACAAAACTTTTAATGAATGAATTAAAAATAGTTTTGAGTCGAAAGAAGTGGGCTGAGAGACTGCTGTAATGTCAAAATTGAACAACTACTGTTTTGGCTTTGTCTACAGTAGGGCAAATGGAGAACAATATTAATCAATAATTTCCTGTAGGAATTGCACTATTTTGATAAAATGTGTTCAGTACCCACTTCATTATTTTGTGATCTGGTATAAAATTAAACATCACCAGTAAAAGTAAACCAAAATTTAAATCAAGTGACTAATGTTATACAGAAAGAAAACCCATAGTGCCTGCTAATCTCAATGTATCCACACCATAAGACAGGGCGAGGAAAAGTAAAATAAAATAAAAAACATAATAATCTCAACGTAATTTTGCAAAGAAACTCACATTTATAGAAGCGATAGTCCATTTTTAAAAGTATCAGAGTATTTTGCTTAAAGGATGGTCAGAACCGTAAGTTAGAGTCTACATTTTAAATAAAAATGAACACATGAAAAATGTCAGTGTCAAATGTTTTTTATTAAAAACATTCAGAAGAAAAGCTTCAGATTATGATATTTTTTAATGGCATATGTTCTCGTTTCAAAAGTTTATATATATTATTAAAAAGAACAATAATATAAACAAGATAACATTAGTGATGTGTTCATAAAAGTGTTACAGGGTTGATACCAAGTACATGTTTAAAAATGAAAAATTACTAATTCTTGATATGCTTTATACATATTATTTAAACCACCATATAAATCACCATTTTTAAGAAAAATTTTCAAAAACCTCCTTTTCCTTTCTTAATATTAACTTTCAGTTATGCTGTTTTGGTACCGGTAGTTTATTAGTCATTTAGTAATTCATTACTCACAGTACTGAGAAATTGAGAGCTGTCTCCTCATTGTTCATGAAAATATGTGTTTCTAGCCACTCACATAATAAAGCATTTTACTACATGTTCATAATTTGTGTGAAGTTTAAGTATACTAATATACACTATAAAATCCCCAAAGATAAAATGACATTAGATTCTTTCGATTTAAAAAAAATCTAGACTGTCTTTCAGTTTCTAATTTAGTTTCTCAACATTTAAAATCCTGCCTTAAATTATAGCAATATAAACTAAGGTTTAAGCATAAAAATGCATGAAAATGGACAAGGTGTATGAAAAACAATATTTGCATAAAACATTATTACTATTAATGCCTATTAAAACACGTTTGATCCTTCAATGAAATGAGTAAGTAATATGTAAATTTTAGGAAAGGTCATGGCCACTCTACTTCACGCAGCCTTCATGTTTGTCAGGTGGTATATTAAAAAGGTTTAGATGAAATATTCTTTGACCAAAATAAGTCCAGTACCTCCCCAGTTGGATAGAGTAATTAAGAATCTGTTTATTTAAATATTCAACTTTTTCTTAACCTTTTCTAGAGTATTGACCATGAACTGGCAGTTTATCTTGGGATATATTTTAGCTTACTACCTCCCAAGAAAAGCCTTTCTGGTCGAGCCAAGCAAATCAGGGCTCAGAGTTGAGGGTGTGTATCTAAAGTTTAGAGTTGAAGAGTTATGCCTCACCTTACAAGAAAATGCTGAAACCAGGGCCACTGACAATTTCCACGGAAGAAAATCGACTTACAGTATCCCAAAAATCTTTGCCTGAAAACCCATTCATTTTTTATAATTAAATAGCCATATACTACCCTGTAATATAGCTTTTAAAGTACACAATTTTTTTTTTTGTGATAGGATTTTTTTGGGTTTTGTTTTCCTTAAATTCTTGTGAAAAGGAAGGCTGCTATAGATATTGACGTAAACTTCTCCAGTCCTCCCCCTCCTGCTAAGATGCTGCCATTGCATTAATATAATAGGTCAATCATTTGGTGGGCATGATGACTTAAACAAAAATTCCCACACTCAGATGGCTGTCAATGGTGGTGCCAGTGAACCATTATGCAAAGCCCCAAACACTTTGTAAACTCGACTCTTTGAGCACAATAGTAAAGTTCAGTTCTGGAAAAAGATAGTGTACTGAATACACAATACTGAGCTTTGTCTGTTTGGGGCTTCTGTTGAGGGAGAAGGCTACTTAATCTCCGCATTTGCCCTGGGGATTCTAACTGTTTTAATGTGTCCTTTTTGAGAGTCTGTGAACTGTAGAATATATGCTGGTAACAACTTTCTTTGGGGCTTTCCTCGGAAAAGCCCAAAGCTGCCAGCACAAGGAAGCTGACACGGTGGTGCTAACACACACAATAGAGACCTTTAGCTGTTTTTGCAAACTGCCTGGCTAAAGTTTCACGTCATGCCTTGATGAAGGATCTAATTCTTTGGCTCATTTCATAGGAATCTAGCTTTTGTGAAAGTATGGAAAGGATAATTTCTTCATCAAGTTGGGAAACTATAGGAAAATTTGATGTAACATCAAGAAAATTTGTAATACTTACAGGATTAAATTATATAATTAACAACAGTGACATTTAATGCTATATTACCAAAATTGCCTACTTTGATCTTTTAGCCAAGACTATTTTTAGAGTCTATTAATATCATTTTCTTAAATGGGATGTTTTGGTGAAATGGCAACATTATTTTTCTATTATCCTTCGCTATTATAAATATACAAAAGAAAACATTACCTAGAAAGCTAACTTTAATGTGTCCTTATAAATTCAAAGACTTTTAAGCAATTGTAGTTAAAATATTACTTACTCATTTGGAAAATGATGTATTTCATTCGAATGAATATATATAAGATGCTAAAAAGAAATTCCACACCTAGAAGAACTAACTGTTCTAACCGTATAAACAGCAATCCTACTCCCAGCTTGACTAAATTGATATGAGTCAATCCATCTATATACTGGAAATTTGCCATCTAGAAAAGTCATGTATTGTCTATATATTGTCTATACTTACGCTTTTATGATACTCATTAGAGGTTAAGCAAATCTTATATATGTGTGTGTGCAAAGTAGAAATGTTAAGAGGGAAGTAAAGATGCATTTTTACAAGCATAACACCTAATAATTCTCATAATATTGGATGCATTATAAGTTGAATATATGATAATCACCACATAGACGAAAATGAATTTTCTTAAAATGAAGAAAATAAATATTTACAAGAGTGTGGAGTAATGAAGTGAGATAGAAGAGATCAAATGCAGGAATGTTCATAGTGGATGAGGGAAAATGGTCCAGAGTCTCAAGCGTGGTTCAAAATCCCAAATTCCAGCTCATACTGGAGAGAAATCCCAGTTAGTTGTCTTTATGCCTGTCCTACCCAGTGTCTTACTATGTTACCCTCAGATCTCTCCCCAACACCTTCTCACTCCCATGCCTCTTGGCTCATTTTACACTCACTTGTATGGTATGGAGACAGGCAGGTTGCACTCATTTTTAGCTCCGTAGGAATGAAATTGTCCTCATCTCAGGCAGTATATTGATCTACCATCATGCAGTTGATTTCTAATGAGGCCTTTAGGAATGCCTTGTATGTGAATTGGGAAATGGCTCTAGTTTACTTTGAGTGACTAAAGAAATATTTATTTGTAAGCAGGGTGTGGTGGTGCATGCCTATAGTCCCAGCTACTTGGGAGGCTGAGGTGAGAGAATCACTTGGGCCAAGGAGGTTGAAGCTGCAGGAACTGAGACCACGCCACTGCACTTCAACCTGAGCCACAGAGTGAGACTCTGTCTCAAAAAAAAAAAAAAAAGTTTATTTGTGAAGAGTTACCAGGAAAGAGTTGGTAATGGACATGAAGAAAAAAACAAAAGGGTTTCAGATATCTGGCTCTGAGGTAGGAAATAAAAATGTTAGAGGGGGAGATATTAAATATTTTGATATCATTTTCAAATGTCGTGGTTTGTAAAGATTTTTGCAAATAATTCATGGTTGTGCTATATCTGTATCTATTTGTGTGATTGTAAGATCTACATTTATCTATTTTTAACCTATCATGTTTTCCTACTTGGGAATTGCAAATAAACTGGCTGGAAAGCAGTTTATGTTTGAAAGAATAACAAACCAGGACCAAACAGAAACAAACATTCAACCACAATATTTTTAGCAGCATGCTCAAAACAGCTAATTTCATTCTTAACTGAAAAATTTCTCACTGGGAAATGGTAGGAAACTGTAGTCCAATCCAAGTTAACCTTAGCACTTGAATTTCTTCTACATAGGCCAATCAAGGGCGAAGTAGTCTATTGTAAATGAAAAGAAGACTTCAACTGTGCAACCGAAGTACTTTTTAATTAAGAAAGAAGTATTACCCTATTCTATGGTAGAAAATTCTCTCAAGGTTTCTATCTAGAGTGGGAGATATCTTTGGAGAAAATCTACTAAACCAAGATTTTCATGAAGGGAATTTCAATTACGGTTCTGAACCAAACTTCTTACAGAAGAGTATTTTGTTGCCATAAGTCCCTCCTTAGCTTATTCTAGTCTCAACATTAGTCTGTAGAATTACAGTGTTTTTCACCTTGCAAGCTTGAGCGTTAAGCCACGATTAATTTGATTGTACTGCCTGACTCTGAAAGAAAAACATAATGCCTTTAACGTTTCTAGATTATAAAGTCATCTAGTTTATTGCCTGAAAGCATAGTTTAGACAGTTGCTAGATTTGAATTCTGACTTTATCAATTTAATTTTTGTGTGTGTGTGGCAATAGGCAAGTCATTTAATCTTTCTTAAGTTTTCTCATCTGTTTAAAGAGGATAATATAACAGATCAGATTGTTGTGAATGTAAACATTAGCTAAAATTTAGTGAGTCCTTTCTATTGCCAGGAATTTCCTCAAATGCTTTTTACATATTCTCACAAAAAATTATTTATATGTTCTATTATTATAGTTTAGCTACATTAAATAATTTGTCCAAATTCATATGATTATTAAATTGTGGAATTGAGTCTTGGGGTCCAAGAATTTGATTTCCAGAATCCACGCTCTTACCCACTACAGAGATTCTGTAGAAGAAAACATGTTCAGGTCCCAAGACGGTGTCCAGCACACAAGAGGATTCAGTCAAATGTAGTGATTGAGATTCTGATCAGAAAGGTGTAAAAAATCTGAAATCTTGCTGAGATGAGATAGAAAATTTATTTTCTAATAAGAGAAAAAAGTCAATGTTGAACAACACAAAATTATAAATTAATTTAAACTTAATATAAAACTGTACTCAGCATAAAAATATTGATTTAATTTTATAGCAAGTAATATTAGTTACTAATGTTTTTACATCTCTACATAGAAACATGATTTCGAGATATATTTTTTTGCGTAAAATCAAGAGACGCTATTTGAGAAATGTACCTTTGGAGAGTTTTTTTTTAATAACATAGTACTAACAAAAGCATAAACACTAGTAATTTAACAAAACCTTCCAAAATTCAATATCCTATTAGTTGTATATCTGAATAAAGTGAGCCCTTAAATCACTGATATAATTTGAGGGCTTAGAATTACACAAGTTCTTTACTTATTTAATTTTACTTATTCTGAACACTTCTGTTTAAGGTATTTGCCCTGATGTCATCATTGCAAGGTATCTGAATCCACAAAAGTTTAGAAACACTAACATATGTGATTGGAACATGATGAGTCATGTTGATTTAATTTTTGTTGTTTGGGCATAGTTAAGTTTCGGTTTCCCTCGACTTCATGAAATAGACCTGATTTAAGATGCAGTTTAAAGGGCAGATAGGCAAGGTTAGGCATGAGGAAATGGTTTTCTTCTTTCTGGGCAAGTAGAATCAAAATGAGGGAACAGGGAGGAGTTCCTGATAAGGCACTGCAATACATAAGAGAGTGGTATTTTGGGGGCCTGTCACTGCCACAATTTTTGTGTCAACAGCACTAAAACAGTGGATAGCACCTTTTCCTTCATTCAGAGAATGATGGCAATTCCGCTTTTGTGGCTAGGAAGTAGCAGAATATGATAGTTTTAATCAGATAGAAGAAGACAAGAGAAACTCTGCTTGGTCAAGCATTAAGGAAGTGTGTATAAAGATAAAAGTTTAGATCTCATGTAGTCTAGCCTCAGGATGTAACTTCATTACCATAAATTTCAGCAAATTGATTAATTAATGGTAAGGGAATTAAGTATATCTTCTCTATAAGCAAAGCCAGGTCTATAATTTTAACCAATGTGATAAAGAAGAAAACCTTAATAACTTATCTATTTGCTAATATATTCATTATTACAAACAGCTGATAAGAGCCTATTATCGGCCAGCTAATGTGATAGACATCGAAAGCATAAAGATCAATAGAATACCTTTGTAGACATTTAGTGGCTCACAATTAGGTAATTAACAAATGGAGTTGCTCTTGTATAAGCTGTTATGTGGAATTTTATCCAGGTACAGAGGACAATAATACTGTATCCAAAGAAATCCCTCAAAAGCTTCCGTGTAATAAAGAATTAAAGGTAGTAATGCTAATGCAGGCAACCAGATAGGGCGGAGCCCATACCACAGTTCTGCAGGATAAAAATTTTATTCAATGCAAAATCTCTTCTATGTGAAAAAGAAAGAAGTGCTAAATATTTAAAAGCTCTTGTCTTTCTAAAAAGTTTAACACACTGGCATTATGAATGTACACGAGTGTACAATTATATTAAAACCAGCTGTTTGATTATTACTAGAGTATATGTTTTGCATTTCTACTCCAGTACAATAAGTAGACTAAGCTGACCTTACACAAAAAGCTTGACAATTGGTACAACACATATTACATCACCTATAAGAATACTCCAGAAAAGAGAAGCTGCCCAGACAGCTGAAGAAAATGTGCTCCTTACACAGCTTTACGTGCAAACTGCAGGGTCTCCACAAGAGGGCGATCATTAGGAAATGCAGCGATAGTTCCCCGCACGCCAGTGAAAAACAGTATGGAGACGCACCCCAATTCTGTAAAATCAGACTCCCCCACTTCCCTGCCCTTCCCGCTTACTAATACACATTCTAGGGAAGGGACAATCTTTTTTTTATTAATATATCAAAACATTTAATTTAAGGATGAATTATGATGCAATAATCAACAATGTTATGTAATTATGGATATTTATTAAACTCCTTTAAGAGGTCTTCATTTTCTCTACCTTTTATAGGAGCATTTTGGGAATGGTGTCCTAACATATTTTCTATAGGTTTGCAAGAATTTAAAGAGAAATGTGATGAATAGTTCACTAAAATTATGGAACATTTTGATATGTATCTTTAATAATTACTGTACCTGCTAGAGATGTTATTAAAATTATAAAAATAATCATATTTAATTAATATGCAATATTTTATTGAAAAATGTAGTTAGCAATTTTGAGTAACAGAAGACTGGATGCATATTAAAACATAGAGGGAATTCCAGGCATTGTTTGCATCAGAACTTGGATACACAACTCTATGAAAACTGAAAAATAAATTAAAAACAGTTAAAGGATTTTCCTTAATTTTAAGCACAAGCCTTTCATTTTAGAAATTATGATGTCTTGATAGAAACCTAAAGTGCATTGACTTAATATAAATAGCACTGTTTCTAGATTATTTCCTGTTCATTATTTCAAAATTGTTAAAATTTCTTAATGAAATAGAGGCAGGTTTCCAAATCTTTAATGATGTGATTATTAAAAGATGATACTCCTAACCAAGTTTTCTTTCTCTCAAATAAAGTGACATGAGTTACTTCAGTATCCTTCTTTTCCAGCTTCCTTCCCTTCCTCCCTCCCTCCGTCCCTTCCTTCCTTCCTTTTTCCTTCCTTCCTTTTTCCTTCCTTCCTTTGTTCCTTCCTTCTTTTCTTCCCCCCTTTCTCTCTCCATTCCTGCTTTTCTTATTTCTTCCTTCCCACCCCCCGTTTCTTTTCTCTAATTATCAAGTAGAAATGGATGCTAAGCTAAGCTTGCGGTTTTTGAAATTTGAAAGACTAATAATAATAAAATAAGGAGCAAATCAAGGGAAAAATTTAGAAAAAAAAATATTTGTTGGAGAAACAAAAGATGTAATAAAGACAGCTTGAGTAGCCTAACTCATTTTAATCTACCCCAAACAATATTGATAACTGTTTATTGAGTGTTGATATACTGCTGAAACACGTCTTTCTAAAGACTTGTTAATTAAGTGGACATTTTTGTGATTTCCTGGTACCGAGGGTATCCCCATTTACATATGTTTAAAACTTATTTACTTCGATTGTTGGTGGGAGTTCAACAATTTTGGAAAGGAAAAAGGTTCTTTCTATCGCCTTCTGTCATGGTGAACAATAGCATCACAATACTAAACTCAACTGGTGTTCATGACTGTTGTGTTCAATTTCACAGTAAATTTGGTCTGTTTCTCATGGGGCAAGACTTTAAATTCTGCTGATTATTCGATATGGGAAAGCACTCTGTCGCTATAATATCTGCTATGTGATCCATGTATAACAGACTGACTTTTAAATTGATTTAGAATTGTTCATTATAAACATCCAGTATCTTGTTAAATTGGATGGGATTAATTTTACTCATAAAAGTGATGTAGAGTTTATGCTACTGTCTTAAGGCTACTTTGACTGTAACTCTGGTGAGAGAAAATATCAGAATGTAGAATGATTTGAAGTTTGCTTTATTTAATAAGCCATGTAGAAGTTAAATTGTAGTTCTTTGAGTCACATTTTCCAAAATATACAAATTCTTACCAATGTCGTAAAAATATGCAAGTTTAAATTGTATATACCGGATTGTTAGATTTAATTACTTTGAAAATAAACACAGTGAGCACATTGTAAAGAGAGTGACAGGAAAGGTAAGAAGCACATCTTTAACTCTGATTAACTTTCTTTACTTAACAACAAAAGCATTCTTTCTTTCATCAACGGAGGAACACTCAGTATTCTAAGTGAGGCTGGTGATATTTAATGGTCATACATTTTAACATCATTTCTTTGTGGAGAAGAATTATCTGGCTTACAATTAATAATAACCAAATGTTAACAAAAACGAATCATCTTTAAGCTTATTTTGGGAATGCTTATGGTAGAAAACTATTATTTTGATTCCATTAGATCAATGTGTGTGTGCATGTATTTGTGTTTTGCAATGACATATTTTATGCATATTTTAATCAACCTTATGGGAACCAAATTGAGAAGTTAATTTGGCAATATTGGGAAAAACTAGAGTAAAATAATTAAATGTACAATTGGATACAAATTATGGGATGACTTATTTGTTTGCCAAAATAAAATTCTAGAAAACTATTGTTTTCCTCACTTTTAGTAAAGTCATTTTTATTTTTAACATACTTAGTTTCTTTCATAAAAGGCAAAATGTATTAATTCCCAGTTAACAAAAGAAAATACATCTCGTAATGAAGAAATCTACAACTTTATCTGAATTTCCTTACACATTCTGACAAATTATTATTCAAATCATATACCTCATGTTATTCATATAGAAAATGCACCAATAGAGAAAAGTATGAGGCACAAAGTTGTCACTCAGAATTCCTAACTCCAGCGGTCACTAGTTGCTTTTATATACTTTAGTGAAATATTCTGTATTCTATATTTTATTAAAGTGGTAATGGTACATTCCCATTAATGGGTACATTAATGAAATCTGCTTATTTAACACGCTCCCCAGATGAACTCAATGCACAGTAAAGTCTTGAGATCCACCAGATTTAAGCAGTGGACACAAAAGAACAAAGCAGAGATGGAAGGATCAGAGAAACATGGGGAGAGCTGGAAGAATCCTAAGGGGAATGATCACACTTCCTGTGCCCTTGAAATTAGACTTGACTCTGATTTCTGCCCACTAACATGTAAATGAAAGAGAGATGGGTCACTTTTGGGCAGTAGCTTCAAGGGCACCATATGTGTAACCAAATTCTCTTTTCCCTTTGCCATAATGAAAGGCAATAAAACTCAAAGAGGTTGTTCTGTTAGCCTGGAGCCTGGAGTGCAAACATGTTGAGAAGAACCAAGATTATGTAAATAAGAAATAAACAATCCTGTTATAAGCTAAAGAGTTGTGGGAGTTGCTTATTACAGCAGTATGACCTAATATTTTCTGATGCATTTAAATTATTTTAAGAAGCATGGAGTAAGAAAAAACTTAAAATGTTGAATAAAGATCAAATAAGATAAGGACGTTAGAAGAATATCTAATGAATTTGTCAGTGAGAAGGTCAATGGTTCACTAACAAGAACAGTTTCGGCAGAGTTGTGAGAGTACAAGTCAGAACGATTAATTATCCTGCAAATCATCAGTACTCCATGGACATCCTTTGATATGCAAACAGAAAAGGACCTCCAGGTCTCATCTTGTTTACTGCACGTGGCAGGTCAAATTAGAAGTCTATGAATTTGAATTATCAAACTTCATCTTCCCATGAAGATTAAAAAATAATGAGATTGCTGAAGGCATTACTTTAAGTGCTCAAGGATAAGTGGTCAGGTTTTATTTTTATCAACTTTATGAAGAATTTTTAGTTTTAAATAGCAATGTTCTTTAAAAATATTTATCTCAGAATTTGTTAAACTGTGGAACAAATTATGAAAACCACAAACTATGAAAACCCTGATTTTTGTGAGTGGGTGTGGCCGAGGGATTCTAGACTTGGCAAGTATGATGACATGAGCATTGTTGAGGGATCCCCAAGTTACTCTTTCTGAAATGAGGAGCCATAGAGAAACCTGCCTTCCTCCCTTCCTTCCCTCCTTCCTTCCTTCCTTCCTCCCTTCCTTCCTTCCTCCCTCCCTTCCTTCCTCCCTCCCTCCCTCCCTCCCTGCCTCCCTCCCTCCTTCCACAATTATGAAGTACCTACCACGAATCAGACATTCTGAGATGCACGGAGGTATTCAATGGAGAATGATCATAAGCACTCCCTCAACCTTCATAGGGCTCACAGGCAAGTGAATTTCATTGAAAGTTAATATTAACATTTTAAAGTTCAAAGTGCAAAATTTCAATATATCTTCTGTTTTCTACATGTGATCATTTCAATATGTGTGTCAATTTTTTGATATTCCTTCATTCAAGAGGTGGTGCTTGATTTTCTCCCCCTTGACTGGGAGTTGAAGTAATGACATATTTCTTACAAATAAAATACAGAGGAAATGATGATATGTGGCTTTAGAGACTGTGTGGCTTAAAAGACATTGTAGCTTCTTGCTCTGCCTCTCCTGGATTATTCATGCTGGGGAAAGCTGGCTGCTATGTTGCGAAGGTACACCTGCAGTCCTGTGGAGTTCCATGGTTCAAAAAACTGAGATGACCAGCCACGGGTGACCAGCTATGTGAGTGAGCCTTCCTGAAAGATGAACCTCCAGCCTGAGCCAAGCTACCAGGTGACTGAAGCCCCTACTGACACTTTACTGCAATCTCAGGTAAAACCTTGGGCTAGAACCACCTATTTTTTTTTAGCTAAGTTGCTCCTGGATTCTTTACCTTTGGAGACTGTGTAAGATCATAAATATTTGTTGTTTTAAGCTGCTAAATTTGGGATTAATTTTTTTGCACAGCAATAGAAAACTAATGTACTTGTGTTGTACAAGATAAGTTCTCTCTCTTACTTTCTTTTTCTGTCTTGCACACTGTATTAATACTCATACAGCATAATTAAATCCCCATTCTTCCAAAAATACCACATTTTTTTCACTTTATGTGACTCTTGGCGGTTTCCCTAATTAATGCATGTAGATTTGTGTCATTCTTTTTAATGTCTGCACAGCATTAGGCATAAACTGGAAATATACTTTATGAATGTACCATGTTTTATTCAGTAGTTGTTAACCATTTATCTTAGACATACTTTTTGATTTTGTTTTCTTTTATTACTTCCAAAAATATTATAGTAAACATTCATGTATAAATATATTTACACACTTGGAGAATGCATCTGTAGTATGAATCCTTAAAAGAAGAAATTTTAGGTCAAAGTTGTATTTATTTTATATTTGGATAAATAATGCAATGTTCTTGTCCAAAGAGGCTCTGTTAATTTACACTCAAGAAGTAATGTGGAAGATCCTATTTTGCCACACCTTTATTAAGATGCCATCACTTCCCTTCAAATCTAAACTGTGCACCTGTTTCTGATTTAGGTAAGCATAGGGTCTTAGATTTGAGTAGGTAATCTCAGAAGATCTCTAGATTTCCTTAGAATGTAGAAAATACAAGTTTTACCAAAACTAAATGAATAGAGATGACAAGTAAGAAATTTATATGCAGGTTTGATAACTATTGGGTATAGTTTGAAAAACATATATGAATATGCATTTCAACTGTGCTCCCCTTCATGATTTTATCCAAATATGTAATCAGGTAGAGTAACTCAGCATGTAACCTTAGTATTCCAACAAAAGAATTACAACTCTCATTTCAGGCAAACTGAAGGCTTTGGGGAAGGTAAATATGGACTCCATAGAAAGACTAGACAATCATATGTGTGTGTGTATGTGTATGTATACACATAGGAAGACTAGACAATCATATATATATGTGTGTGTGTGTGTGTATATATATATATGTATGTGTGTGTCTGTGTGTGTGTGTGTATATATGTGTGTGTGTATATGTGTGTGTGTATATATATGTGTGTGTGTGTATATGTGTGTGTGTGTGTGTGTGTATGTATATATATGTCCAAAGAAGCTGGAAAACAGCAAGGGCCTGAATGAGAAAGAAGCATCTTTTGCAGACAAAAGGAGACTAAAAAAACCACTCAAAAAAAGGATTGAGTTTGACATTTTAAAATGTAAAGGACTTAGGCAGAGCAACAGCTAGTTTGGCAGGAGGCATAGAATTTTGACGCTTACTTCCCTTATTTCTTTTCAAATACAGTAGTTAGATATGGAAATACTCTATTTTAGTTTGAAAAATGAAGGTCAATTTCTGATTATTAGCCTTAAAAATAATCTTAATTAACAAATCTTACCCTAAATAGCTGAAATATGGATGCAATAGACACTAATATGAAAATAGACACAGTGAGTACTAAAAGCATGGCATAAGGTAGAAATCCGCCGTCAGAGTCTACATATGGAACCATTTGTGAACATATATTGTATAAAAACAATTTCATAAGAATTTCAAAAAGTGAAGCAAACTTACAAGTAGATTATTTCTAAATTACTCATTTACTTTCAGAGACAGGCATTGCGTTTGTAAAGTATATACATTATCCGAGTCAAAATCTACATTCTTTATGAATTTTTAACTTCAAAACTGTTGTCCTGATTCAGAAAATAGAGTTAGGATGCTGGATTTTTCATTGAAAGGTGGAAGTGTGCTTTGTTTCAAGTAATATGATTCATGTGCTCATTAAAAACAAAATAAAATAAGAAAGTTCTGAACTCATTACCAATTTGAAATGATAGTGTGATGTGTAGTGTTTTGTGTATGGAAAACTAAATCTGTTTGCACTTGCAATTTTTTGTATTGTATAATTAAATTGGCTTTATGTCCAGTCAGTTGAAAACTACATTTTAGAGATAAAAGACTAGCACATTAATCCACTAAGAATCAAGAAATCAATGAATGTTTTCAGTATTTTAAAAAAAGTATTGCCTGAAACCTGTGAAAAAAGCATCATTAAGCAAGAGTGTACCTTTAAATCTACTTCTAATTCACTTTAAGACATTTTCTTTTTCATATCCTTCTAAATCCTAATATGCTATTATATATGTTATTTTATAGCCACCAACTTTTAGAAGAGATAAATTACCTACATGCAGATTTTTTTCTTAATCCTGTTCAACCTGTGGAAAAAGAATAGTTCTAATCTCCTAGAGATTATATAAAATAATTTTTCCTGATTTATATATGAATTCTTATTCAAGTATGATATATGAATTTGTACACTATACAGAAAGCAGACACCAGTTTCTTTCCCTCAGTATACTTATAAGAGTTACTCACCATAGAGAAGTGAAGATAAAGTTAGAAAAAAGTGGTTTGATGACTGAGAACCAATTAAGACTGCCTGTTCGTTCTCGTATTCTTTTGTGTCTACACAGATGAGATTTATAGGCTAAGGAATGACCCATATGTCTGCTCACTTCCCAATTGTACAGGCTGTTATCGTTGTGGACAGATCGATATGTAAATTGCTTACTTTTCTTTGTCCTTATGTTTAGCTGGGGTTCCTGATGTGGCTTTACTAGAGACAGTAGTCCTCATACAGAATTTAATAATAGCTAGACAGTGTATTGTATTCTAGAAGGAATTTTAGGAGCAGTATGTCCAATCCTGGGATCTCATTGCCATTGTCTTGCTGTGACCACACTGATGACATGATGTATTAGGCATGCTGAAAAAAGAACCATGATATTGACATATGGGAGGAATATTCTCTGGGGTTGTCTGTCTCAGTGCAGATTATTTACCCTTAAAGCAAAACACACATGGTTCTGGCCTATGCCTGTTAAGCATTTACTGAATCTAGATGACAAAGGTTACACCCAATGGGAATAAACTTCTAAACTACGTAGCATGACTGTATATAAGAAACAGATGAAATATTTTATGTGGCCTTAAAAATAGATTACACAGTGTTTCACATAGTTGTTCATGTATAGTAAACCAGAAAAACAGTACATTTTAAAGAATACCTTTCTTTTAAGAAGGCCAGAGAAGAGACTTTTTTTGGCTTCTTTAATAATTAACTAACTAATCTTTTCAGATTTTATTTCTGTATCATACTTTTTCATATTGTCACTGTTGAAGATGGCCTATGGGTGGATGAAGATAAAACGAAAGGTCTGGTCTCTTACAATTTTCTGTCTCCACAAAAGTTTCCTAACAATCATTATGAAATTTCCCCTTGATATAAATGGGTGATCAATGTATTGTATTTTCTCTCCATAGATGATTATGCAGCCCAGGAAAAGAATGAAAAAAATTCCTTATAGTATGTGACTAATTTTTTTGTTTATGTGACAAAAAGAAAACTCAGACATTCAAAAACTCTTGTTTTCTCTTCCAAGTCCTAATCTTTTTCATAACTGAACTTTAAAAAATGTTACTTGACATTTTTATTAAAAATGGAAAAGAAACCTACTTCTTCTGCCTCTAGATTGGTTTGCTCTTTTCAAAACACACTTGTTTTTTTTAACAGAAAATTCTGTCGAATAATTAAAGCACTCAGCACCGAACACCGTGCTTATGTATCAGGCACACAAAAAACGAATGATAGTTAACTATCCCAGAGCCGCAAACAATCTAGGAAACGGGAAGGAGACAGACAGATAAATTAACAATTACTTGATAAATAGTATAAACAAGAACCACCTACGTGCCAGTGGAAGGCATAATAAGACCTTTTGGAGCAAGTCAGGTCAAGTCTCAGAAGAGGTGACACGGAGATAGACTTGAAGGTAAAGGCCATTTTTGAGAAGCAACCAGAGGACGGAAAGGATGGAAGTTTGAAAATGTATGATCAAGTTTTTGCCTTGGTCTGTAGCTCAGTGGAAACAAATCCATAAATTTGGATTTGTGTAGCTTACCATATTATAATGATCTTTGAAAAATATAGATTATTTCCATCATTTAAAAATGAGAATTCACAATTTTATTATCAGAGATGATAAGCATATTTTATGCAGAGAAGTTTTGTGATTTAATGGAGATAGTACTGAAATGGGAGTATATATTGCCTTATTTGTTTGTATATATGCCAACTGGCCATCCATGGTTCTGTAACTCAATTACTACCCTCACTCCCAAAAGATCTTTTTAACTGGGCATGATGTGTTTTGAGAGGAGGAAATAACTCAGTCGGATGTATTACTTCCTCTGCAGAGATTAGGGAATGAATTGGAAGGAGACCAGCAAATTTGACAGCAGGTGGACCAGATCCTATTCTCCATTCTGGGCCACTGGGTAGCTGCATGAAGTCCAGGGTAAGTGGGGAAAGAAATATCAGGAAATTTAAAAGGTCTTAAGGAGATAACGAATACATGTCCAAGACAAAACGTACTCCATGTTACACAGCTTTGGTTGTTTCATTATTGAGGAATGGCCACAGTTAGGGAAGCACAAAAATCAAATAATGATACCAAACACATTTGGGCACCATCATTCTTTTTAATCTGAAAATGATGGATATAAATTAATGTTTATTAAATGTCTATTAACTGCCAGGCCCCGTACTGGAATGTGATTGTAGTTGATGTTTTGAGATAGTTATTTCCCTCTTTCATGGAGAAGTAATTTTTCCAATGTCATTTATTGGCTAGCAACATAATCCACTTGGATGGAAGTCTTTTTTACCCAAACCTTATTCTTTTTTTCCCTAAACCTTATTATTATTTATTTATACTGCTTTCATTAGCATGAAGAGAAGAGTGTGCAGGTTAGGAAGCTGAATTTAAAGACATAATAGCCAGCCCAAGAGCATGGGAATCAATTAAAAAAAAAAACCGCAAAGAATGAATTAGTCTCCTGCAGAAGAACCATAGTGTGAATTCACATGATCCTATCATCCTATCTAAATTCAGGCTGACTTTGGGTCAGAACGCTGAAATAATTTATGCTAAGTGACAAATAATAAGTTTCCGCTAAGTCTTCAAACATCCATTTGAAAGCATGTTCAGGGGATTGTGGGCTTTTGTGCTCATCTGATCCTTATGTATTCTAGGAAGGTCTATAATAAAGATATTTCCCAGATTTAAGCAGAAGGGCAGTTTGAAGAGAAGACTTCAATATAAGACTATTTGAACTCTTAATTAACAGATGGGTCCCTTTGAAAAGAAGCTTGAGGCACCACTGTTTTGTTCTTGAACCGAAGAAAGATTTCTTCCAGGATAATCTATAATTTACAGGATTTTCAAAGCTGGTTGGATAAACTGAATGTTATTAGTACCTATGGCAAAGAAGAGAGGTGGCGTTTCTTTTTTTTTTTTTTTTTTAAATCAGGCACTATGCCAGTCTAGCAGATGGTCAGAGGTATATATTGAAGGTATTTGTGTATTATGCAGATGGAGTAGCTTCCAGGGGCAATTGGAGAAACAGCCTCACCATGATTGAAGACCAGAAATCATTTTTTAAAAAAACACAGACATAGCTAGTCTGGCACCTGAGAACGCTGTGGAGAATTGAGATCAATACGGCACATAAGACAGAAGCCTAATGATATTCATGAGTTAAAAGACAGATTTGGTGGCCAAGCCATGTTTGAGAACAAATGGAGCCACAAACGAGCTTTGCCAAATCTCATGGGTGGACAGTGCAAACTCCTATGAACAATTTGTGATTCAAAACTCAGTTGTTAATGTGAGTCACTGTAAACAAAATTTCACATTTATAAATATGATGCCATATAACGATAATTTGAGGACGTTACTGAACAAGGGCATGATTCGTTTTGGATGAATTAATAATAAATCTGACACCTGCCTCGTGGTTGCCTCTCCGCCCAGAGTCTCTGAGTTCCTCATGGTTTTTTGCCCTGGAGCTTCATGCTATATCTCACTTGCTTCTGCTTAAGGCCCTCATCCTCACAGTTTTCTTTAGGGTTTTACTCTTGGCAGAGCTCTGCTAATCTGAGAATTACAAGAACCTGAAAGGACAGAAATAGCTTCCGCATGTGTGTATTTTGAGGTTGGATAGCTGTAAATAGTTTAGCATCAAGAACGGCAATTATTTCCACAATGTTGTCAAGGCTGTACAAACACAAAAAATATTTATTTACCAGGATTTCTTTGTAAGATTTACTTGTTTGAATCTAAACATTTTAGAGGAGCACAGATAGTTGTGATGAGATTCAATTTTAAAGCACAATTGGACAAAATATCAATAAATGCAAACAAGTTTTGTAAAACAAGTTTCATGTGAACCAATATATTGCTCAGCTCACAGAGTTTGCATTTAATTGAAGCTGATCTCATTATACTCTGGAGGATGTAGTCGGAGCTTTGACCTACCTAATTTCCACACCACTATTGAGTCTTCTTTTAGTAATAATGTTGATCAGTATTTGTACATATGTAGATATATTTTTATTAAAATTGTCTATAGAAGTGCACATAAAATATGTAATATTTCAACATTTACTTCTCAGGAAATAATACCTTTCATATAATAGCATATGGTGCCAATTGTAAAAATAGATCCCATTTTCAGATTCAAAGGATGTATAATTTTGTACCATAGATAGTATTCTTTTCTATTTCCAAACCTATTTATTTTCAGTTAAGGGAATATATTTTACCTGAAAGACTACAGATACAAGACTATGGCCCTTATCATAGCATCATGATTACATAATGTAACAAGAGCCCAAACCATCAGCAGGAAGTTCTGAGAGTCCAAGATTTTCAATCATAAGAGAGGAATTAAGCTTATTAAACATCATAAATTGCAGCCATAAAACACATGGATGAGGCAAAGATATGATTTAGCACTTCTAGGAAGTAATCACTAGATATCCAAAACTTCCTGTTTGCCAACTTACATGAATCACTTTTATATGTATCACTTTTAAGATTAAGAAACAAAGTATTGAAAGCATGGCAGTTATAAGTTTGTGGCCATGGTTGGTTGACAAAATAATTTAAAGAAGGAGTTGGCAAGGTCCTTAGCAAATTATTTTTGCTTCACTTTGACAGAACTTGACTATGCTCGGGACTCATTACTGAATAAAAGTCAACAAAGCAGATGTGTATGTCCAAAGAGAGAAGCACATAAAAGTTATTTGCGCTTTTCTGCTTTTAATAAATTATTAAAAGTGTTTCATTATTTATGATGGGTATTATTTTTAGATTTTCTTTCAAGGGGCTTTTTATGATTCTTCTAATTAAGAATAGTTAATTAGATTATGTATAGAATTGATAGCTAGAAATTCCTAGTGGCCTGGGATAAAAATGCTGTATGTATTTGATGATAAAACAAAAGAAAAACTGAACAGGAAACAAGAGTTCGTCCTAATATGATTCTAAAATCAGAAGATAGAAAGGAAAAGATTCAATCACATTATTTGATATGTAGTGAGACCAATACATGTGTCTGACTGAATTCAACTTAGAACAAGCACATCTAATTAAATCTAATTATATTAGCATATTGTTTGCATGAACTAGATGCAATTTATTAGACGTACCAATGTTAAACATTCATATGGGAGTATGCATATTTTAATTGAAAAACAACGAAAACAAAAAATAAGACATAGCTAAAAAGTGAATATGGACTAATGCGTACAAACAGGAATGAGCTACTAGTACATTCGTAAACAGAACTAAGACCCCGGTTTTAGGTCAATTTTTGCATTATTGACTGAGGCTTACTGACTCCTAGGAGATAGGTTTCACATATACTTGAGACGTTAAGCATATTATCGCCAATTGAACAGAAGTAATTACTGTAATAAACGAAGGCTAACCTTAGTTTAAACAAGTGGACGCTTTTTGTTGAGTAAGCAGTTTACAAGACCAACACGGCCCTATGCATTTGCTAATGTTCTTCTATCTTTACAAATTTTTGTCAACATCTAACATAAAGCAAACAGCTAACTCAGACTACACCTTTTGTGATTTCTCCTAATAGTGTGAAATATCTAATGTTATTAAATATAAATTTCATCACATCTAAGTCTTTAACCAAACTTTAAGAAAAAATAAACACACACACATATATATACACAAACATATATACATATATATGCTAATTGTTTAATTAAAAATTACATTTAGGGCCGAATGCGGTGGCTTATGCCTGTAATCCTAGCACTTTGGGAGGCAAAGGTGGGCGGATCACCTGAGGTCGGGAGTTGGAGACTAGCCTGACCCCATCTCTACTAAAAATACAAAATTAGCCCGATGTGGTGGCGCACGCCTGTAATCCCAGCTACTAGGGAGGCTGAGGCAGGAGAATTGCTTGAACCCAGGAGGCCTAAGTTGCAGGGAGTCGAGATGGCACCACTGCACTCCAGCCTGGGCAACAAGAGTGAAACTCCATCTCAAAAAAGAAAAAGGAAAATTACATTTAGTAAATGTGAGGATTAAACTTTCTCTGACTTTGCTATCATCAAAGAAAATTATTTGCTGATTTTATATAAGGCATTTAGCCTCAACTAAAGTCAGTGCAGGATATGAATAAATAAAATTGCATTTAAATTTAGCATTTAAATTTAGCAAATATTATATTTGGTCAGTGATTCACAATGGTTGGGAGTCTATGATAGGAAAGGGAGGAGGAATATGGCCCGAACTCTCTGCCAAATGGAGTGGCTCTCTACTCTGACAACACATTAGAATCATCTGATAGAGATTTTCAGACAAAAACACCAGTGTTTTATCTCTGCCCGAGGGATTTCGATTTGTTGGCCGGAAGTAGGAGCTGGATGTTGAAGCCAGGTAAAGAATCACTAGTTTGAAGAGTGAACATAGTGCAAGTTTGTGGAATTCTTTTATTATTTCAAGGAGTTATGAATGCTTTCATAGTCGTGTTACTACGCAGATTATGTAACAGGCAATTTAAAAATGTGTTTCAAGTTAGTGTTGGTTAAGTTGTGAAGCTGAATTAGTAGAAACTACTTTATGTGAAGTTAGGCTATTTCCTGAAATAATAAATCATGATAGAACAGCATGTGAGAATTTATTTTTTCAAATCATTACTCGCTGATAAATATGCCTGATGTTGTACTGAATATTGCTACAGTAAAATAGCTGTGTAATTACAATGCTGTATAGATTATCTCTGTTCTTTAACAAGAGCAGACACCTGGTTTAGTACCTTCTGATTTTTTTTTATTATTAGTTCTTATTGAGTTACTGCTTATTGCGTATTTAAGATTCATGAGTCACTTGTTCAGCAATAGGCCTGTATTATCATTCTTTAGTTCTCACACAGCCATACAAGTTCAGTACTATTAATATCATCCTGAGCATAAAGAGGTTACTTAGCCCAAGACTACATTACTAGATTATTTTAATTAATGTAAACACAGTCCATGCTCCTTGATAGGAAGACTGAGAGAGACAACCGACCCCTTGCCCTCCCTTAATTGAAGAACTACCACAAAGCCATATCCATGGAAACAGTGTGGTATTAATACAAGAACGGACATATAGTTTAATGTAACAGAAGAGAGAGTTAGAGACAGATGCATACGTGTATGATGATATAATCTATGAAACGTTGCTACCAATGGAAAACGGCAGGTGTTTTTGGTAGATGGTATGGAGAAACTGACTTACATAAATGCAAATTTAAAGACACACAAAAAGTAGCTTAAGATGCATTAAAAACTGAAATGTGAAAGGTCCACCTATCAAGTTAATACAAAAAAATCTAGGAGACCATCTTTGTGAGTAAATTCAAAAGAAAACCATAAAACAAAATTTGATGGTATAATTTGCATGAGAATGAAAGATTTCTGTTTAACACACATGGAGAAAGATGTAAGTTAAATTACTAACGGAAAAAGATATTTACAGCATGTACAAATGGACAAAGAATTCCTGAAAGTCAACAGAAAAAGAACAACGAGTGTAAGGGCAAGATGAACAAAGTGTATACTCAGGCAATTTAGAGAAGAGGAATCGCAAAAGATCATTGCATTCAAAGGGAGACTGCGACTTGCTAAAGATTACAGAAATGAAAATCAAGCGATATAATATGGTTGTACATCTGTTAGTCTGACAGCCTGATGAACTACTGATGGGAGTATACAGTGGTGTAGCAATTTGGAGAGCAAGCTAGCAATTCTGCAAGTCTACTTAACCTGTAGGTGAACAAAAAATAAGTATTCCCAGATTTAATTTGGATTTCACATATTAATTTTCTCTTATGAATTTCATGCCTGTGGTGAATAGCAATAGAGAAAGGAAACATGCTATCTAAATGCATATTGTTAATGACATTGTTAAAATGTTTAAAGTTATGCGTTGTTGCAAACAAAGATATTGTGGGAGAAAAGGAAAGTGCATTGAAAAAATACTTAGTGTCATCATGTGTGCGTAATGAAGAGTATACCACAAAGCTACACACCATCAGCCTGAAAGATGTGGTAAACAATTTCAGCCTAGTGTTGGTTATGGCCACCAACTGGTGTTTATGAAGCTCCTGCTGTGTATATAGCTTTGGGAAATATTTATTTTTGTGGAATGGATTGTCCTTGTAAGTTGCTGGAGGTCCCCAAAGATCTTAGTTTGGATTCTAATTTCTACCCATTTGGTTTCTGTTAAATTTAAAGTAAGGTAATGTATATATTGAAAGACCTTGTGAATCCTGGAAAATCTAACACATTTAATACGGTAACAGAATTGCTATTCATAGAGCAGGATATCTTGCTTAAAATCCAAGCAACTTGACTAGCTGAAACAATATAGTCTTTTAACAATGATTTCTTTTTAAAAAAGCAAATTGTCTACTATAAAAATAAAAGGAGTGTACCATATGAATGAAAATATATTATCTTTGTTTTGCTAGTGAAGAGGTTTCTAAAAGCCTATAAATCAGAGTTTTACCAAATTAGTTCCCTCTGGGAAGCATAAAACTACATTTTTTATTAGAATATACTAGTGCAGCTCATTTTTTTTTATTATTATGATATCACATTCTCAGGGGTTCATTAAATTAAGAACACTTCTAATGAGCCTTAATTGTTTCAAATAGTTTTTCTTTCAGTACATAACATTGCCTGAAAAAACAAGACAAATAATTCTATTTTTGATATTATGGAACAGGCTCTGAGCTACAGAAATACCTGGATTTCCATTAGCACTTTCCTCATGTATTATATTAATTCAAATCAACAACTGACTGTGTTTAGTGCATTCATTATCTTAAGAATGAATTATTTTTGCAAGCACTTAAAGTTTCAAGTAAGTGCTAAATCCTAGACCTACATTAAAATTTAAGTCTACTTCTGAGTTAACACCAGTGTGAATGACATAGTACATTAGGTTGCAAGCAATACAGAGACTAAAAAAAAGTAAGTTAAAAATATATGTACATCAAAGCACAATAATGATAAATGGCAAGTAATTATTGTCTTCATATTCATTATCTGAGTATCCAAAGTAGTGAGGTTGCACAGGAAAGTGAACGTTGTTATTACAGGAATACATTCACCAAGTCACAAGTTACAAATGTGTCCCCTTCACATGTTCCTCCCTACTTATGTCTAGAATCTATCGCCACTCATTGTGTCAATCTTTGTTGCTCTGCTCAGTTAATTCAATAATCTGAAGCCAACACAAAATATATCATTTATAAGGTAAAATTGAAAAGCTTACCACAGATACAGGATTTCACAAAATAAGAGATGCCTATAAAAGTGTTGTTGGAAAACTGCTTATACCTCTCTCTCTCTTTCTCTCTCTTTCTCTCTCTCTCTCTCTCTCTCTCTCTCTCTCACACACACACACACACACACACACACACACAACTTGGCAAAGGATAATTACAGGAGTTAGATGAGTTAAAGTTTAAAGAAAAAAAATTCACAAGCATAACAAAATAGGTGCTACACAAAGAGTATTTAGGTAATTTTTAAACACATGACCCTTTTGTGATATTGGCATCACATGTGAAGTGATGGGTTTCATATCATTTTATCACACAAGGATTATCTGCTAAATTGTGTTAAAACTAATGCTCAGTTCATTATTTCATTATAAGAGTTAGAGCAGAGTTGAAAACATAAAATACATTTTACTGAGCACCATATAAATTACTTTTTGTACATTGTTCCATTTAAAAATAAAATTCTAGTTACTTTTACAATTTTAATGAAATTTTACACTTGCCTTTTTTTGTGTGTGAATTTTTTAAGTGGAGTTTGCTCATTCTGATTATAGGTGGATAAAAAGGATGGCTTGCATATTAAAATGTTGGGTGTTGATAATTTTGTATTTTTGCTTTTCTTCATTTTCTAAATTACCTGTATTGAGAGTGATTACTTATGTAATCAGTCAAACTCTCAATAAAGGTAATTTATAAAGATTGGTTGATGTTGTTGAATTGATTAAGTAAATGAAGTTTATTAATTGACATGTTTCTGGCATGTTTGAGAAACCTTAAATATTAGAGCTTATTTAAATTATCACTTGCAACACTGAAATAAAGAGTTAAGATAATATTAATATTAAGAAATACAATTTTCCCCTGAACCTGATAAAACAAATTATGTTCGTTGCAGTAGAATACAGATGTTCAATGTAAAAGTGATGTAACTTATTCTTCATAAAATAATCAAATGATTTCTTACTATATGTCAGGATGCCGTTAATACCAGAAATACACCATAGTTCTTTTATTTCATGATCTGTTTAAGCTTATATTATTTTGCTTTTAATTGAAGTTGGTGAGTCTGACAGTTGCCTGCAAAGTAAATTTAAGTGAATATAGTATGAGTGATCTAGAAAGTTATTGATTTGGATCAACTCCCTCTTTTACTTCCTTGATACATAGAAAGCACTCCAAGAGACATCGACATAAATGTCTAATTTATGTAAGACAGCAGAAACAACAGGGAAGTTACAGTTACTTGTATAAAAATGCCTTTCTGTTTTTGAAAGGTGACTCTATGTTAACTTTTCTCACGTTTCACTTGTTCACTTATTTAGTCACGTTAAAGATCAAGAAAAAAATACTAATGTCCATTCGACTACTGTTATAAAGTTAGCACATTCATACCAGTACTTCCATTTGAATTCAGTTCTAGAGAAATTTATTATATTAAAATATAATGTTAATAACCTTTTGTGTCTAGAACCATCCCTTTTTAAAGACAAACAATTGTTGAATACAATTCTGAATAATTCTTTGTATCACTACTGTTAGTAGAAATTTAAGATAGAAACAAATACAAGACTAATAGGTTAAAATTTAAAGAAACTATATATATATTAAAGGCTGGGTGAATAAGAGTGCCCTAACTGGTTGTCTTAGGGTAATGTCTTGATTAAATTATAGAGTGAATAGACAAATTCTCTTCAGAACATATTTATTAATGAGGATTTCTGAGGCAAACCCCTATTCTAGAAATGGTAATTTGGCTCTGTACAGTTCTTTGTGAAAGGATTTTGTTCATCTCTACCAGTTCTTTTTAAATTGAAAACATCTAAATTGCATTTGAAAAGAAATAATGAACAAGCATATTTAGTCACAAAAACTATATGCTGTATATATGTTGAAGCATAAATCAAATGAGAAGTATTTTATGCAGCTCTTTATAGTCTTGAGGTGAAGGTATATCACAGTGCCTCTTTCATTTATTTTTTTGAACAGAAAAGTTAGTTACAGGCATTGTTGTGGACTGGAGCTTTAAAACTAAGGTCAGGTCTGATCTGAATGGCTGGTTAAAATCCCAACACATCAAAAGCGTATTTTATCAGATTTGGGTCTTAAGGAAAAGTGTTTTTTTTTTTCTTTAGGTTTTATTTTAACATAGCTGTGTCAAGTAGGGTACTTACTCAAAGTTCTGTTATATAGCAGTTTTTAAAATGCAGATGCTAGCATAGAACATTTGACAAACACAGTATGCTGTATTATAAATGAATCTAATAGAACTGTAATAATTCTTAAGCATTGTTAATGTGTCAAAATTGTTTTATCTCAAGTTGTGAAATATTTCACACATGCAGAAAATGACACAAATGTAATAAATACTCATTTACATACCACATAAATGAAACATTATTAAATTTATTCTGTTTGTTTTAAATTCTCTTTAAAATAATTACAGATATTGCTACAGCTGTTTCCTCATTGCTTTCAACCTCTGCTTTCTCAAAGACAGCTAGCATCTTGCTGTTGCTATAAATCATTCCCACGCATGTTTTTATACTTTTATTACTTTTGCATGGTTCTCTTATATCATCTGTAAAACTAAAGTGTTACACTTAAGAAACTGATATATCTTTATTGTTAGTTTTTAAAAATTTTATTGAACTAACAGAATAGCACTAGAATTAAAATTGACTAGGAGGCTACTGAGACGTCAATCTTTAAAATTGATTTTGGGGGAATAAAAAGCCCTTTATGCAACAGTTATGAGGTGTTCCATTTTTTCATGACCTTTGTTTCCTACTTGTATAATCATTTATGCTGAAATTCATTAGTCTGCTCCTGAAGAGAAGCACTAAAGGCTACATAAGTAACTATGGGTTAATTGGATAACTGTGGTAATTTGAAAGCTTATACATGCTGACTTGGCCATTATTAATAATACATGAAGCTTACTACGGATAACCCCTACATTGGTATGAGAAGCAACTGAGAATAGAAGCCAGATTTCCTGGATTTGATAGTGTGTCAAATTAGGAAAATTGCTTTAATCTCTTTCTGACTCGGTCTCTTCAGGTACAAAATAGAGACTTTGCCAAGCTGCTGTGAGGATTATATGAGATGATGCCAAATAATCAGTGCCGTGTGCCCACTCAATGTAAGTTATTACACCGAGTGTGAATTGAGCACATTTTACACTTTCAGAAATAATATTTATATAATACTATATAATATATATATATATATAATATATACTACTTCACTGACAACTTGGAAACTCACACTTAAAGAATTTTCATTTCTGTGTGGCCTCTTGTTACCTGATTTGTTGACTGCTTCTGCGGTGGACTACTTGTGCTGACTTATTCTAGACATTATTTTAGAGGCCTAAGTTCTTTTCTTTCTCCAGTGACTTCGTAAACACCCAATTGACTGAGTAAGTCTTCTTAAAATATCTCCTGTCATTTCTGGGGGCCCACCATGCAGCAGACGCTAATTGTTGGCCACATGATCTCAAGGATGAGAATCTCGTATTTGTTAACTCACCTGCTTGATTATTGATTTGAAGTGAGGGCAATAACTTTTTTTTTTTTTTTTTGAGTCAGGGTCTTGCTCTGTGCCCAGGCTGGGGTGCAGTGGCAAGATCACGGGTCACTGCAGCCTTGGACTCCTGGACTCAAGCAGTCCTCTCACTGCAGTCTCCCAAGTAGCTAGGACTACAAGTGTGCACCACCACACCTGGCTAATTTTAAATTTTTGTAGATGGAGTCTTGCTATGTTGCCCAAGCTGTGCTTAAACTCCTGGCCTCAAGTGATCCTACTGCCTTGGCCTCCCAAAGTCCTGAGATCACAGGTGTGAGCTACCGTGCCCACACTTGAAGTGAAGGAAATCTGAATGCAATTTGAAAACGAGACATTGGCAGTGACACAACTGTGCCATAATATATCACTTGTGGCCACCTTTAATGAAGAGCCAATTAATACAAACCTCTAGAAAACTCAGTGATTTCTACAATAGACAGTTATGACTGTGGTGAAGAATACAAGGTCTGTTGGGTGGGCTTCCTGCTTCTGATAGCTCTGACTCATTTACAGAAACAATATACCCAGGTTTTAACTTCTTGGTTCAGGCATAAGCAGGAACACAGAGAATCTCTTTTGTCTAATAGCCATCGGGCTATTATAGCCGAATATGCGACAGCATTGCTGGATCGAGGCTGCCAAATTACATTATAGAATGACTTTACACCTTAACCAGGCCTCTTGTGTGAAAGTTTAGAGGATCGATTGGGGAAAGTGCAGGACTCTGAAAACTAGCAAGGAATTAGCTGAATGGGTTCAGACAAATCCCAATACCTGATCTCCCAAATTACACTACTTCTCCCTTGCCAGCAGGAAGAGCCCTTTCTTATTGTATGGTGCTGCACCTTGCCACGCTTTGGGAACTGGAGGTAGTTATCACATTAAAAAGTACTCATTCACCTCGTGTCCCATTCCATCGATGCTCATTACCTCTAGAGCAAAGATCAGATTCATTTCTCAACGTGTCACAGCTGTCATAGCTGTAACTCAACATGTCACAGCTGTAACAATTCAACCCAGGGAGCGAAGGCTTACTAGCCTTCTGATAATTTACATCAACAGAAACCTGGACAATATCTACAAGATATTATTCTAATTGTGCTAGGCCAGAAAAGAAGAAAATAATTTTAAAGTAGCTGAATTTATTGATACGGTTGCATTTAATGGAGATACTGGATACAAAGGCTAGTTCAAGCAGCTGGAAGTGGTTCTAGCTGTGTGTTTGGTATTGACTAATAAAACTTAGACACAAATGATGTTTTACTAAATATGTTTAGATACCAGAAGTTCTTTGGCAGAATGGAGAGAGAGGAATTCATGTGGTTATCAAGCAGTTGACATGTGGCTAGTCCAAAGCGAGATGTTTTATTAAGTGTAACATAGTGCAAAAAATGTAAAGTATCTCAATAATACCTTTTGTGTTGATTACATGTTGAAACAATAATATCTTGGCTATCTTGGGTGAAACAAAATGTAAGTTTTAAAAATAATTTTACCCATTTCTTATTACTTTGTTTTGAAATATGGCTACTAGAAAATGTAAAATGACACGTGTGTGTAATTTTAACACGCATCTGTGTTACGGATTATATTTTTATTGGGCAGCACTGATGTAGAGGAATATGAATATTTGAATTGATGTATCATATTGTGACATACTTACTCCTCTTCCAACTTTGTCTCCTGAAGGGTCCAGAAGGCATCCCCTTTAACAAGGCATTTGGAACTGCACTCCAGAGAAGTGCTCCTGCATGTCTGAACAGCATTGTGGTGTTTGTTCTTTGTTGGCTGGGGGTGAGTTAGGAAAATCAGTCCCTGATTTCATAGGGATGATAGGGTCATGGAGTGGTCAATCCAGAATGGTAGTAGTTAACTATCAGAGACAAAGCAAACACAGTTCTCATAGTAGTTGATGGACTCCCAAATTTATTTTGCTGCGGTTTAGAGATTATTACTTCCTAGAATGGAAATACCTGTGATTTACCAAGGTTCAAATAAGTTTTAAATAGAAAAAGATTGAGATGTAGTTAAAAAAAAAAAAAAAAGACCTAACTTGATTCATAAATTGGAAAGTCATGGTTTATCACCAAATGGACAGATCATGAGCCCTCACTCAATGCAGAAGTTTGAAGGAGACTCTTAACTGAGGGAGAAGCCAGGTGGTGGCGAAGAGGACCACAAAATATTACCAAATTTATGTGCTTTGATTTTCTCTCTGAACTTCTTTAAAGAAAGCCCATTTATCAGGATGCCTGATTTGAAGAAAGAGAAACAAAGGCTAGTTGATATTGCTAATACCTAGAGATCCAAAACACTAATGTTCCATCAGTCAAAAGATAGAATTTATCCTAAGTACCTCTGCCTGTGTGCCTGGAAATCCATCTTGGGACAGTCTGCCAGTTTTCAATTACATAATTGAATCAGCAATTGGCAAAATAACACATGGTCTTCCTGGCCCGTTGAGTGAGGATTTTTTTTAATAGAAAGAAGCTTTTAGAATTGTCACTCTATAACAAATTTAAAAATCAAATGAAAGAACATATCCCTGTAAAAAAATGAAATTATTGGCCAGGCATGGTGGCTCCTGCCTGTAATCCCAGCACTTTGGGAGGCCGAGGTGGATGGATCACCTGAGGTCAGGAGTTCGAGACTAGCTTGACCAACATGCAGAAACCCTGTCTCTACTAAAAATACAAAATTAGCCGGGCACAATGGCGCATGCCTGTAATCCCTCTAAACTTGGGAGGCTGAGGCAGGAGAATCTCTTGAATGTGGGAGGTGGAGGTTGCAGTGAGCTGAGATCGTGCCATTGCACTCCAGCCTGGGCAATAAGAGTGAAACTCTGCCTCACACACACAAAAAAGTCAATTTTAAAGACTTGAAATATACAATAGGCATTTATCTTGAACTTACCCCCCATTAAACTTAACTCTTAAGACTTTTAGGTCTCAGAGAACGATGATTATTGCATGCAATTGATAGGTTTGGCTGTGTCCCCACCTAAATCTCACCTTCAATTGCAATAATCCCCATGTGTCAAGGGCAGGGCCAGGTGGAGATAACTGAATCGGGGGCCGTTTCCCCCACAGTGTTCTCATGGTAGTGAATAAGTCTCGTGAAGTATGATGATTTCATAAATGGGAATCCCCTGCACAAGCTGGTCTTGCTCGCCTTCCCATAAGACTTGTCTTGCCTCCCTTTTGCCTTCCGCTATGACTGTGGGGCCTCCCAGCCACGTGGAACTGTGAGTCCATTAAACCTCTTTCCGGTATAAATCACCCAGTCTTGGGTATGCCTTTATTAGCAACATAAGAACAGACTAATACAATAACCAGTGGAGATTTAAATGTTAAAGACTCTTCCAGACATTGTCCCTTTGTTAGGGAAAATCAACAGAGAACTTAGCACATGAAATGCAGCTACTTTTCTGGCAAATGCATGCTTCTCTCTCCAGTAAATGAACAACACTAAAAACGTTTTGCTTTCCTTTGCAGGTATAGTAGCACGAATTCACTATTTTACCTAAGAGCTACATCAACTCTCTGTTCATCTGTATTCCTCTGGGATGTTGATTATCTCTGTCCCCAACTTATCATCCTGGTCAGCTTTTGTTGGTGAACTTAGACTCATAGATCTTGGTGAGCAGTAAGCAACCATTACTCTGTATGCATTTATAAGGCATCGACATTTCCATGGATATGAGATAAATCCCACAAAATTTTACTATTCTTGTGAATTTTGCAGGGTCTAGTCATATCAGGATATTCTCTCCAAAGTGAAAGACAAGTGGCTGCTTTTTGACTCACATTTTTCATTAAAAACATTGTGTATTTAGTATTTTTGGATTTTGGAAGAAACATATACCACATCTGGGTAAGCCAGTCCTCCCTATTCACCAAGGGACCCATCGTGATACCACTTTTGAGTGTGATGCAGAACAAGAGGAGGCTGTCCTACTCTGGGAAATATGCCTCAGGAAATATAATCGTTCAGTGTTGGGATGTTATGGTGTTTCTGGCAAGATCTAGTAGTAGAGTTATAGCATAGACCACTTAGGACATTTTAAAAAAGCAGTGACCTCTTTGGAAAATAATCAATAATTAGTCTTCCTTTGAAATCCATCTTCTATCTTGCAACTTGGGTCTAGGAATGATTGAGCCTCTGATCAGATCAAGGAAATGCCAATTTGCCCCAAATCATACAACCATCATGAACTGGGTGATGGTTGATCTTTCAAATCACAAAGTGTGCACTGAAGTATTCTATCATCAAGTGGAGTTAGCGTAGCCAAAGCTCAAGTAGTTACTAACAACAGAAAAATGTGCTTTGATTGATTCAGGGATAGTGGCTAAAGGGGTGAATGAATGTTTGGGGTGTTTAGAGGTGAGAACTTCAAAAAATATGTAACAAAAAAGTCTGGGTAAGAGATATGAGATGGATCCTTCGAAATGATTTCAAAATATAAGGATACCACTGTCCTAGTGAACACTTACAAACAAATATGTGGTATGGTAAACAATTAGTAATAGTTACTTGGTGTCCCTCAGCTTCTTCCTCCAGCATCCCACTGCTTGCAAAATTGGCTCATAAACAGTGTTTCCAGGTTAGCAGGGATACAGGTTATATATGGGCTTAATCACATGGTATTACTCTCAACAAAACTGAACGACCACCAATACTGCTGATAGCCCAGTCTGCTCATTGCATAAAGCGATGGTGCAATAGTATATCAGGTCTACCAAGCCAAGCTGGCAGGATAATTATATTGAACTCCTTTCATCATGGAAAAGAAACAAGTGAATTTTATCCTTAGCTGGGGTAGATGTTCTATGAACGTATTTTCTTTCCTTCTTACCATACTTCTGTGCATAGAAGACCTACCATCTGTGCATTTACTGAATACATTGTTCTATATACGGTTATCATGCACAACATTGCTTCCAACAACAAAATATTTTCCAGTGATAAAATGAAGGAAAGGACTGAATATAGGCTGCAATAACAGCACAATGACCAGCCAAATATTCAGTAGATTCAGTTATGGCACCGTAACTGCCTTATGAGGTGAAAGTTCTTTCCTTAAGGAAGTAGTGTATGTTTTGAACTAATGACAAATTTCTTGTTTCTTACATTGCTTTTTTAGTAGTGATTAGTGCTATTTACCAATTTCAGTTGTTCTTCCTTATCTGTGGGTGATTGGTTCCGGGATCCCCTGCAGATACCAAAATCCATATGCATTTCAGTTCCATATATAAAATGGCTTAGTATTTGCATATAACCCACAAACCTCCTCCTGTATAATTTAATATCTTTCTTTCTTTCTTCCTTCCCTCTTCCCTTCCCTTCCCTTCCTTCCTTCCTTTTTTTATTTTGGACAGTCTCACTTCGTCACCCAGGCTGGAGTGCTGTGGTGCAATCTTTGCTCATTGCAACTTCTGTCTCCTGGGTTCAAGTGATTCTCCTGCCTCAGCCTCCCAAGTAGTTGGGATTAGAGACACCCGCCACCACGCCTGGCTAATTTTTGTATTTTTAGTGGAGACAGGGTTTCACCATATTGCCCAGGCTGGTCTTGAACTCCTGACCATAAGTGGTCCGCCCACCTTGGCCTCCCAAATTGCTGGGATTATAGGTTTGAGCTACCAGGCCGGGCCAATTTAAATTACCTCTAGATTACTTATAATAGCTACTACAATGTAAATGCCCTGTAAATAGTTGATATACTGTATTATTACAAAGTTTGTATAAATGTTATTGTTATATTACTATTTTTAATTGCTTTTTAAAAGATATTTTCAACCCATGGATGCAGAAGTGGTGAATACAAAAGGCTGACTGTATTTTTAGTTTTTCCTCTTCTCAGGGCCATAGTAGGATTATACGTCCCTATGCTGTTGAAGTTAGGAATGTCCATGAGACTGTCTTTGGATGAATAAAAGAGCAGAAGTAATCCCAGCACTTTGGGAGGCTGATGTGGGCAGATTGCCTGAGCTCAGGAGTTCATGACCAGCCTGGGCAAAACGGTGAAACCCCATCTCTACTAAAAATAAAAAAAATTAGCTAGACATGGTAGCATGCACCTGTAGTCCCAGCTACTTGGGAGGCTGAGGCATGAGAATTACTTGAACCTAGGTTGTAGTGAGTCAAGATCGCCCCACTGCACTCCAGCCTGGGCGACAGAGAGAGACTCCTTCTCAAAAAAAAAAAAAAAAAAAAAAGAAAGAAAAAGAAAAAGAAAAACCACAATTACTTTTGCACCAGCCTAATATTTTTAGCTGAACTATTCTTCAGATTGACTTCAGAAATTTTGCCAATTATCTGAAAATATGAAAGCTAGCAAATGAGACAGAATTAGGATTATGGATTAAATTCATGTCTCATACTCCAAAAGTCTTTTCCTTAGAATTGAGAGAAAAAGAAAAATGGTTTCATTTTTATAGTAATGGACAACAGGTAATAGACATGCATAATTCTATCCTCCTGAAGTTTACAGGACACAGGACCTGGGAACTTCAGGTGCATTCGAGCATTAAAAAGTAAGTTAAGCTCTAACGACAATTGGAGTCTGCGAAGAACAGTTTAAAGCAGTTTATCTTAATCATTTCTTAAAAACTAAAGATTAATTGTGTGTTTTCCACACATTTATTAACACTATTTCTAACACTAAAGTTTCTCGTTAGCACTTTGGAGACTTAAACCTTTCTAAGTGAACAAATATATATGTATATATTTCTCATTAGTTATTTGATAATATTTTCCATGTGGAAAACTTGGGAGCTGAACGTTTTGAGTTTTTATGGTGGGGAAGGAAAAGCAGTATCTGAACTTAAATAAAATCTTTTAAACCTTGATTTGGATAGAAATTTTTCATTTAATTATATTTGATAAATAGTTTTAGTTTTAATTGTGAAAAGATTGCTTCATTTTTTAAAATATAAGCAATAGCTACAAATGTTAGGGATGCATAAGTAAACACACTCAGAAACACAAAATATACGTAAAATATACAGGTGTTCATTAGGTATACCAACATCCAGAGGGTAGAATACGTGAAGAATTCAGATTTAAAGTTTTATTAAGAAATTTTAGGGAAATTTAAAGAAACAGATACTACTTCGGTTGTAGCAGCTACAGTAGTGACTGGCTAATTATTTGGATAATTCACTAAGAATCTTTGTTTACCCAGCAATTTATTTATTTAATATTTGGTGGGCGCAAAAGTATTTAAGGTTTTGCCATTAAAAATTGCAAAAAAGGCCGGGTGCGGTGGCTCGAGGTGGGTGGATCATGAGGTCAGGAGATTGAGACCATCTGATTAACACGTTGAAACCCCGTCTCTACTAAAAATACAAAAAATCAGCCGGATGTGGGGGCGGCGCCTGTGGTCCCAGCTCCTCGGGAGGCTGAGGCAGGAGAATGGTGGGAACCCGGGGGGGCGGAGCTTGCAGGGAGCCAAGATGGCGCCGCTCACTCCAGCCTGGGCCACAGAGCGAGACTCCATCTCAAAAACGAAACAAAACAAAAGATAGTATACCTCATATACTCATATACCCCCATGTACTAAGCACAATGATAAAAGTATTGGTGGACAATAAATATAAAGGTTGTTTCCCGAGAAGTTGGAAAAAAAATAACAAAGAGTTAAAAATTAGGAGAGAAAAACAAGAGACTAATGGATCAGTCCAAGAGGCCCACTGCCTGACAAATAGCAATTCCAAAGGATAGCAGAGAAACTAGAGATGAAAAGAATTATTATAAAAAATATTAAGAAAATTTTCCATAACTGAAATAAATAGTTCTCCAGTTTGAATGGGCCCATCTAGTGTTCTATGTTGAAGGGAAATCAACAAATCAACAACAAGCAAACATGGACAAAATATCACAAGCACATCCTAGCAAAACATTTTTGATTTTGATGTTCTCCAAGCTTTTCTTGAAAATGCTTTCTGGAGGACAGGCTTCTTTTAATAAGTGAAGAAACCAGGAAAGAGAAAGTAATTAGATCTAAGAAACAGGAGATCCAACATAAAAGAGTGATGTAAGAAAGTCTTAGGTCTAAAGAAAAGACAGTGGGTTTGGGACAAAATATGAAGGGTTTAATGAGGGAGGTGTCAGAGAAGATCACTGATGGAATACTGGACATAATTGAACATCTAGAATGTTAAAAAAATGCAACTATTAACGCCAAAAATTAATCAATTGCATACAAAAAAGGAAATGGACTTACAGTATTATACTTAGCTCTGCAGTAGACTCATCTAAGGATCTTTCGCTTAGTAAAACTAATGTAAACTCTCACTATTAATTTAACAAATAAAGTGACAGTAAGAAAATGGGAAGACTATATAACGTTTAATATTTCTGACAAATCTGACATGGTGGATCTGTTCAGTTTCTAACTAAATGCCCAAATGTAGCTTATAGACACAACTCATTTAAACTCAAAACTATGTGAGATTAGAAATATGTGATTAATTTTGAACGATTTATCTTTTAGAATATTGAAGCAGACCTCAGATCCTGTCGCTGTTAATAATAGCACTGTCTTAGACGGTTGTTGTAAGGATTAAATGAGTTGTTGCAGGTAAAGTGCTCAGAAAACAGTCTTGCATGCATGTAGTAATAATAAACACTGGTTATTAGATTCAGTACATAGATGTTAAAAATTCACATACCAAAATGGTGTTTTTGCTTAGTTTGAATGGTGAAGCAATACAATTAAGAATGTAGGGAGACACAAGAATCAGTGTCATCATCACTTAATAGCTGCCTGTTGAAATTCCTCAGCGTGAGACCAAACAAGGTTTTGGGATTGCATCCAAGTTTATGTGGGCAAACATACTAATTTGTCCAGGCTTTTCTTTCTTTCTCTTTTTTTTTAAATAAGAGAATGTATTTTGTTTCCTTCTAAACAATCATAACCAAACTTTACTTGGAGGTAGTGTTGAGTAGTAGAAGACCTGAATATCCCTATTTGAAATAACTATGAAACATCTGACATTTCATAGCTAGATTTTACTTAAATTGACAGTGACATAACTCTGATAACTTTTTAGTTTTAAGATTTTAAATTTGCATTTCACATTTCTTCCAATATTCTACTATAAATATAGGCACCTATTCTTTAAAATAGACATGTGGAGATAGAAGACATTATCGGACAAAGGGTATATTTTAGACATTTCAAGTCAAATTTACAGACTTTTTTTGTTACTCAGAAGAAGGAATAATATTAAATTCATTTTCTAATTACTGCTTTGTAAAAGGATTAAGAATGTTAGTAGAACTTTGTTAGCACCCACTTATTCCCTGAATTTTTAATACATCAATAAATTTTTCTGTAAGTTTTGTGTCCTTGTCTAAAGTTTTTGCTAGAAATCTCTATATAAATGATATGTATATTTCAGAAATTTCAACATTCTTAGATGTATTACTTAATTTTTTTATATTTGTAAAACACTATACGCACTTCCAGCAGTCGATAAACACTCTACTCCTTTCAGAAGCCTCTTCGAAAAATCATTGATTATTACATATTCAGACTCTTTTGGATGTATGTTTGACCCAATAAAGTGCTGATTTGAAACCTCTTCTTACTTGTTCTTGCAACAAAGGCTATATGCCGTGAACTGTTAAATAACCCTCAATATTTATGACACGCTTGGTTAAACAAGAAATGGGCCACTTCACTGTAAATAATGCACAAGCCCACTTTAATAACATACCACACTGCTACCATAGAAATTGTGTTGTATTCATTGATTTGTAAGAGTGAAACTGAAATATTTCAAAACCTTACGTGGCTTTATAGCATTGTTTCTAGAGATGGTAAGGAGAAAAGGAATCAACATGTTTCTTCTCTGACACTCTGTATTTCCATTTTAAAATTCTGATCCCAACTCAATCACTTACACAATTTAGATTAGAATGGTACACGATATAAGCAGCAACTACTGTTATGAGATTATCATTTGTTCACTAGATCATTAGTGGATATATAAATTTTAAGATATGTGTATGATATGAGATCCATGCATTCTCATTAAATGGGTCAGTTTGGTAGTGATGGTCCCAAATGGCTTAAGTATCAGAGCAGATGTTGTAGTAACAAATTAGCTTGCAGTGGAAATTATACTATTTTTAGTATTGAAAAAAAGGATAATTAGGGGGATGTAAATGGGAATTTTAGTCAAATAATGATCTTCTTCTTTTGGGATTATTTCACATTCCCCCAAAAATGTTTTCCAGGATTACACAGGTTTATTTTCTTTTTTGTATATACTAAATGTTAGGGTGAGGGAGAAAAGTCTCACATGTTACCTCAATGAAGTGAAGCAACATGTAGTAAAAAATTAACATCTGATATATAAAATCTACACAGTCATTTTGAGATACTGTGTAAAAAACATAGATGCCACAAACAATACCTGATATACTTGCTTGTTAATATCATTTTGTAAGTAACTCATATCAATGACTTACGTGACAATTGCATTGTACATTCTCTAAGTTGCTTAATATGTATATTTTATTTATTAAAACTTCTTGCTGCTATGCCCAGGGTTATTAAACTCCAGACATATTAAACTCTAGACAATTTACATTAAATATATAAAAACGTTCCTGGACAGATAGGCCATCTCCCTTTCCTCTGAACTCAGTTTTCTCTAATATAAAGATTCTATCTACTCAATTATCTGTGATTCTAGTACAGGGAATTCATACATTCAGACATTCACACACATGCATGTGCACACAAAAGAAAACAATATCTGTAGGCAATTTTAAATAATATTTTTAACTATTACTCCTTAACTATATAGCCAATTGATATCTTTCTTTACAGTTGTCATGAAGCAACCAAAATTATTTTTTCTACTTTACTTTTCTTACCACTCACAATGGAAGTTTTAATGAGTGTAAGTATGGTTAACATGCAAACAAAAGAGACAAATAACATTTTTTAATTTGTATAGCACAAGAGAGGTTTCTGAGTAATCAAGAATTTTACAAAACGAAATGTACAGAATAGACTTCCTTTACCACTAGATTGTTAAAGACAGTTACAGTCTCAGGAACAAGATTATTCAGAAGATTGTCCTCCAGTCACTTTGCATTAAATTGTAATACTTTAAGTTAGTTCCATTATAGACTATAAAGATAATTGTATAAGTTTATTTCCTCATGTTAATTTATCTAACGATATGTTTAACAGGACAAATCTGGCACCTGATTAACCTGAAGGGAAAAAATAAAAATGAAAAAATTTAATGCTGTATTTAATCTGAAATGCATTGTTATTTAAATTTTCTTAATTCAACACTCCAACATGATTTATTCATTACTTATACATAATTTTTGGGAAATCCACAAAAGATAAAGGGCAAACCCTATTATTGTATCAAAACAATGCAGCTGTTTAGATTGGGTGAGTACAAGGGAACAGAACTAAGAAGCACTGGCGAATGAGGATATCCCTGAGAAAGAATACTATCTTGGATTCGTCCTTTCACAAATATGAACTTCTTTGGTATTGGTGGTACTAAGGGATGACATTTACAACTTTTTTTGTACCTAAGTTCCTGGGAACGTATCACACAAATTCCTGTGCCCTCCCACCCCCATGGATTGCATTTGTTGGTCTTTGAATCCTCATTCTTTTTTTTTTTTTTTTCTTTTTTATTACACTTTAAGTTCTAGGGTACATGTGCACAATGTGCAGGTTTGTTACGTGTGTATACATGTGCCATGTTGGTGTGCTGCAGGAGCTATACCTCTTGTAAATGACGAGTTAATGGGTGAATCCTCATTCTTATGTTGGAAGACAGGAAAAATGCAAATGAGTTATTTACAAGAGCAAAATAAATATAAAACTATTAAAGTTGCGTATAAAGGTCTTATTAACTGTACTGCTTATTCCAAGTGTCTAAAAGCTACAATTATGTAGGCAAGGAATAAAATTGAAGAGTGATATTTATGAACACTGTGAGGATGCTTCAAAAGTAAAATATCAGTTTGTTGTTTTATCTAAAGTGAAATGTGCCTATTGAATTACATTTTTCTTTTAACACAGTCATCTATATGATTGTTATGATACAGAAGAGGACTGTATCACGTCTAACTCCACCTAACCCACCTCATACACACACAACCTATCCGCAGCCCACAACTTAGCAAAGTCTATGGAGAACTGTGTTAACAAGGACCAGTGAAGAGAGCATTACGAATAGCTGATCTTACAATAAGACCACTGTTACAACATTATCTAATTCAATGGGTTATAAGTGATGTCTTGTATTCCTTCTCCTTATCTAAAGTTTTAGTCAAATTATCTCAGAGTTAGAGGTATAAATTATACAAGTATATTTAGAGCAAAAAATTCCTTGTGAAACATATATTTCCAGGGTAATCACTCTTAAACACTTATATATCAATTATTTCTAACACAATTAGTTAATTCGTTACTATTATGCTGGTGTACACATGCATCTACATTTCAGAAGGCATTGGTGCATAAGGTAACAGTAAGTCATGCAACACAATCCGAAGATGTAAGTTGGTGATTATGAATTACATTGCTCTAAGAGTTTTGCTTTCTGTTGTTTTTAAGATTACAAGTGTAAAAAAAAGGTACAGATACATTTTAATCCAAATTACTTGCAGGTAGTGTTTTTTTCCTTTATGATAACAATGTAGTCAAATATTAAATTTCTAAGAAAATACCATTCTAAAAATATTAGCAGTATCAAAGTTTCAGCTTGATAAGCATTCTTTTGTATTAAACATAGTAAAACGATAAGAATGACCACAGTTTCCATGTACATTTCTGTTCACAAAAGTGTTTCCTTTAGCAATATGATCTGCTGTGAACAGAATGAAGTTTGAAAAAGGAGAAGTTGTTGTGGTTGTTAGCTGGAAGCAGGGATGAAGGGATTAATTTTATACAGGTGGTTGATGACTGATGGAGGTGGAGGCATTTTAGGAGGAAGTTAGGATTTGGGAAAGAGACACTACCTGTGTAGCCCAGCGAATTGTCATCGTTCTCAGAGGTGGGGATCGGCGTCCCGTTGTCCTTCCCCCTCTCTAGATCTTCAGGGTCTGTCGGAAACAACACCAGAGCTGCTGATGGGGTCACAGTAGTAACAGTAGTTGCCATTTCGATCACAGCATGTCCAGACACAAGTAAATCCACATGTGACAGAAACACACACAAGGACAACACACAGCACACTTCATCCTTGCCCCTCCTGCGGTACACTAAGCCCTGCGAAGGTCTCAGCATCATGGTTTACAGTTTCCACTTTTTCTCCTTAATTTCCCTAATTCTCTGCTCTGCCTGCACCTTTGCTGCACTTCAAAGCTGACGCAGGGCTCGGACTGCCCTCTGCGAGGCCGCCAGCACGGACTGAGGGAGCATATGGAGGAGGGAGAGGCAGGGTGGCTGAATGCTAGCATTGCTAATTTTCTACCTTATTGTTAATCAAAGCTATTGACTGTGATCACTCCCCATCATCGCTTCATCTCCTGGCAATTACAGACTCCAGAGACTGCACCTCATATGAGGCAGGGAGGATGTGGGGAAAAATAGGTCTTGTCAAATAAGAGGGAGAATGATACAAATGTCATACTTTTTTTTCTGAGAAACACGGAAGAAAGCCGTGCAACAGCACATCTTTCAGAAGGCAACCGTCTCTCGTCTTTAAGGACTGATACAAATTTACTGCAACGAGTACATGACTCAAACACATGTAACTTTGGATATTTTGGTTTGGATATTTTAAAACATTCCAAATTGTTTGAGATTCTATATCACGATCATCCGTATAAGTATTTTCATTCAGCTATGCTTATTTTTCTCAAGTAAAAAATGCATTTTTTTCTGTTTTTCTTAAATTGCACATTAATTTTCCTACGCAGAATTTTAGAGGGGAGGCTAGGCACAACACTCCAGTTTCCACATCCACAGTCGGAGTAGCAGAGTAGCAGTATATGTGTGTATAGAAGCTCAGTGACACCACTAAATTTCCCTGGTGCGCAATCACTCTACCTGTCATCTGTATGTGAGATAACTGTGAGCGGTGTTCATAGGCCTGCTACTGAGAAGCAGACACAGACACAATACAAACCGAGAGTGTCCCTCCTAAATCAAATAAGGTAGAGCCATAGGTCATTCAAGTTCTGATGTTCTGCAGGCTTTAAAGAGAATCACCTTGAACACTCTCTACAGAGGAAGGATTTCGTGTTCTGAGCAGGGAAGAAGCGCAGATGTTTACTCGGGGAACAGTGTGTCACTTCTGGATGAGCCAGTGAGAACATGCAGGTAATGCCCTCTAGAAACATCACGGAGGTCATTAATTTTGCGTCTCCACTAGCTCGGTCGACATATTTTGTCTTAGACGCAGCTATTCAGGGATGATTTAGAAATTCTTCAAAAGGAATAAAAAGACTAACATGAGTCCACTTGGTTTTTTTATGCAGCATATTTATCCCCACTAATCTCCCTGCTTTCCCTCCTCCTTCCACAAGTATCACATAATTATAATAACCTGATGTGGCTAAAACGAAAAAAAAAAAAAGTTCAGATCTGTGCAGACAAAAGAGAAAAGATATTCATTCTCGCTTGATTCGTCCTTGCCTCTCTAGTGATGGCTGCTGTCATTTTACCCTTAAAATAGATGCTGCAAGTGATAAGGCAGAAAGTGTCCACTTTACCTTTTCGGCCTGTGAACTTATTACATGCACATGTTGTTTAGGTCAAACTTCCAGGTCACATCAATGAGAAAGAATGGGGAGCAGGCATTTTTGTGTGTTTTGAGGCAGTGTTCAGAATGTTCTGTCACAAGTCATCTAGCTCAGGCAGACTATCCAAATATAAGAGGTTGTTGTAGGAAGATCATCAGAAATTGCTTGGTCAAATGCATGAAACAGCTTTTAAGAAAACCACCTTGCTTACCTACAATCTTGTTTTAAATGATAGAATGTGTTTAGAATCACTTTAATTTTATGAATTATTTTTTTAGTAACACAATGCAGACTTTTAAGGGAAGTTACTACTTTTAATTTGCACACAATCAGTTATTAATGTGGACCCACACATTTCTTATCACTCTGTTAAAAATATAGTACAGTATCATCCAAACCCACGACATAAATTAAATCAGTGCGTCTACACAATATTACAAGACTTTTGGGATGAGGTTTGTGTAGCTTTGTTATTGAATTCTTCCTGAAAATGGGGATATTATTATGAAAACAACAGAGATGAGGAAGATAAGTTTACTGTCATTTGAAATGAGATACCTAAATCATATAAAATAGATTTTCCCACCTGCATGTAACCTATCTTAAGTGGCTTATAAATTTGCTTCTCTGTTCCTACTCATCACGTTTCTGGCCGCTTCTTAAGCTCAGAAGGAATAGATTTTTGCATTAATCAATGAATCTTACCATATCTCTACCTTGTTCTGCCTTTAATTAATGGTATGCTAGACCTAAAGGAAACAAAAGGTGCTATTTTTAGCTGCTTTGCTAATTTTTTTCTTTCTTCTCCTTCCTGTCAAAATATAACAATAACACGAAATAGCCATTGACTCACTGCAAGAGAGCTGGAGGACTAATTTAAGGCCAGTCCGAAAGACATTTACTTAAATTTTCGGTTAAATAGCATTGATTATGCGAGTTATGGACTAGAAGCTAGCGAGGAAGAGACTATTGTGTGTTTACCATATCTAAAGGAGGTCTTCTTATATCCCAGCTCTGAATTTAGGGCTACCCATGCCTGAATTGAAATAGGTTCAGCTGCAATTGGTAAAAGCTGCCATCCCATCTAGAAACACACTGGCATCAGAGGTGCTGGGTTTTATGTGTCTGTCACCCCATTATAATCTAAATTCCTGAGGGTCAGGTACTCTGTCTGCTTCTCATTTGTATACCTACCCGCTTTACATTGAATCCAAGTTAATAAATAAATTAATAAAGAGATGGTAACCAAGAATGCAAACCTTACTGAAGTGATAGGAGCTCGATCTGAAACAACTGAAAATGATGTGAATTGTATTTTCTGCACCAGTATTATATGCAGAGCGGGGATAAAAAGCTTGCTATAAATAAACTCATATGCTGTTGTACATCCTATATCCTCAAGTTCATACAAACAAATAAGGCATCTTTCAATGTAAAAAGGAAGTCTTGAATCATAACATCATAGTCACTCACGGTTGGAAATGGGTCAGAGGGACTCCCATAACAAGCTTTGATGAGATGTATGCGTTCCTGTGAATTTCGTGGCCATTGGGCCTTCATTGCTTTTTAGGGTGATCAATTCCAATTTTAGAATTAAGTCCTGTTTTTTAAATTTGTTTTAAAAAATCTGTCTTCTAGATTTTCTATCCATTGACTCCAAGTCTGGAGGAATGTACACTAATGCCTCAGCCATGACAGCTTGTTTCCCTCCCCATACTCCTTAAATAGTCGTGTTTCACACAGCTCCAGATTTCATCCTGTTCTTTTCAACATGCTGTCTGTAGATATCTTCATCCGGGCTCAAGGCTTCGATTATTTTTCATAACATATGCAACTTGTACATTTCTCAACTAGATGCTCTACCGACAACCAAATTTTATTTCCATTGGTGATTCAACTTCATGTAAATTCCAAGAAGCCTCACACCTTTTCTCACTGAACACTACACTCATCATCTTGTCTTCAACCTGCTTCTTTGCTGTAGTCCCTACCTATGTTACATATTTTACATAAATATTAAAATATTTTTAGTATTTTACAATTCAGTAAAAAGTTAGCACCTGGGGTTAAAACTGAACTCTGACCTATAGGCTTATTTTTTATAAATATTTTGCTAAGTGATTTTATATGTTTTTGTGTAGGGGTTGCATGCCATACTTAAACTTACAATATATAAGGTTATATGTATGTATATATGTACATATACATATATATATACACACATACATACAAGTATATACATATACACAAACAATATAAGAGTGAACCGTCTTAAAACAGTCTTTCATATATATAATAACAGCAACAACTATATATACACACATACATACATATATACACACACACACACAGTGTATGAGTGGACCATCTTAAAAGAGTCTTTCATGTATATAACAACAGCAACAACTATAAAAGGAAATAAGCGCCTATATCTTCCTTTACAATATAAATTATGTCTTTAAGGAAACCTTGCCTTTAAATATAGCAATTCATTAAATGTTTGGGTCTTTAAACATTAATTATTTTTTAATTGACAAATTTAAATTAAGTACAACATGATGTTTTGAGATATGTATGTATACATTTTAGAATGGCTTAATACAGCTAACTAACATATGCATTACCTTATGCACCCATGATTTTTTGTAGTGAGAACACTTAAAACTGAGTGTCTTAAAGATGGTCAAGACTACAATACATTGTTATTAAATATAGTCATCATGTTGTACAATGGGTATCTTGAACTTATTCCTCCTAACTGAAATTTTATGTCCTTTGGCCAGCATCTCCCCAAACCCCTACATCTATTAAGTGAAAAATGGTTGGAAAACAGCATATTTTACAGTGCCAAAGTATCACCCCAGAGGGTATTTGCTAACTTGGAAGTAAAAAATACACTTTGATAATTGATAGATCAGACAGTTATATCTGTAATTCAGTAATCAAACTTACTATCACCAATAGCTGGCAACTAAGAGTGAGAAGACCATTCTATAATACAGTATACAATATCAGCTATGAAGCCTTTCTGAAAAAAAAATTGTTGATTGTTCAATGAAGACTTAAGATCCAGCTTAAAGTTTCCAGAAAAAATGACGTACTTAGTTTTTAGATACACATGTGGAATAATTAAGGCATGAGATATCGTATCTCTAACTCACACTCAAATGGTTGAATAAAAACTACCTTGGGTGAAAGAGATATGGAAAATATGACATAACATTACCAATCATTCAATCTTTTTTTTTTTTTGAGACAGAGTTTCACTCTTCTTGCCCAAGCTAGAGTGCAATGGCGTGACCTCAGCTCACTGCAACCTCCGCCTCCCGGTTCAAGCAATTCTCCTGCCTCAGTCTCCTGAGTAGCTGGGATTACAGGCATGCAGCACCATGCCCGGCTAATTTTGTATTTTCAGTAGAGAGGGGGTTTCTTCATGTTGGTCACGCTGTTATCGAACTCCAGACCTCAGGTGATCCACCCGCCTTGGCTTCCCAAAGTGCTGGGATTACATGTGTGAGCCACCGCACTTGGCCCAATCACTCAGTCTTTTATGAAAAACATTTAAAAAGTTTAAAGGATGGTGGATGAAAATTTAATGATCTAAAGTCTTCTCTGTAATATGCAGCAGACAAGCATGCAATGGCATTTCTCTTTCACTAGCGGTATTAAAATAGGTAATATTAGCTTTGTAGTACAAAGACTCATATTTGCAGTGGCATTCAATCCATAGTTATTTACACTGTTTATTATCCCATGGTAGCCAGTGTTATACTGGGGAAATGTAGAGGCCTAAGAGAAAAGCCTGTTGGTTTAAATTCAGAATTTTATTTGTGCATTTTTAATTTTTAAATTGGGTTTGTAATCACAGCTCAAAACATTAGGGTTTTCAAGCTTCTTTCCTTCTGTCACACTCAGTTATGTATAATAAAAACATAAAACATAAAAAGCTTCTTCCTTTTGCCCTACTTACTATAACTTGTCAAACTAGTTTCTTTATAGATTTGCATTATCACAAGGCAGAACTTTGGCATTAATTGACATTTTAAAGATGACCATTAATAAAAGATTAGGGAAAAGCAAATGAATATAAACTACTATCAATATGAGAATTGTGTTCTACAAATTGGATCAATTCTCATTGATTCTTTCCTACTAATCAAGAGGAATGCATGGAAGGGATACTTTAAATGGAGTACTGAGAACATTTAATTAGAAACCTAGGCAATGAATTATAAAATCAAATACAAAAAAACCCCTATATTTGTGAAGCTTTAAATTTGAATCAAAGTTCTATAACATCAAATTTAATTTAAATTCGAACTTCTGTTTTAATCATGTATAGCCCAAATAATTGTTGAATGTACTTTATTATCTGTCCCATTTTTTTGAAATGGGAATAAGGGGAGAAATATAAATTATGTTACAGACAGTGAGAGGAAAAAAAATCAGTAGGTGCTTTTAGGTGGTGTCTCCTTAAAAATATTTAGTGAGTGATGCAAACAAAGAAATATATTTACAATAGCTGAAGAAATCTATGTACTGTAGAACATTAGATATAACATGTCTGAAGTTAAAAAATTACCACTAAATATTGAATAAATTATTTCTAAAGCAGCAATATGAGAACAGAAAACAATGTGTTACAACCATCTCCAATTTTGCTGGTATAAGAAAAATCAAGGTTGTTTCTTTATGTTTCTTTCAAAGATAGAAGAACCATGATTACAATGATCCAAGTGGATAATACTTGCTAGATACTGTGTTTTGATAAAATAAACAAAACATTAACCTTGATGTAAAATCTGTTTTCAAATAAATTTTTTAGTGACTGGATAGTTCTTTCAAAATTTGAAAACTTTGTCTTCCAATAGTTTTGAGAAAAGAAAAAATGTTAGAGTAGTTTATTATTTGGATAAACTCAAATAATCTTAATGGAGAGTAGGTAATTTTATCCTGTGGCCTGACATGTCAGGACGGTACTAAATAAAAATTAAAAAAAAAATTCATACAATGATCTCAAAATACATGTTACTGCTTTTTTCTCATTTTCTGGTGTAGGTGGTTAGATAACTGAATGAATCAAATGTGAAGTAAAGAAAGTAAAACCTGCACTGATTATGATCACAAGTAATGTTCATATAATGCTTTAGTCTATTTAATAGAACACATCATTTTAAATGCATATATGTGTTCTCATGTAATGCTGACAATTCGATCATGATCCTAGCCATCATCGTCATGATTCTCATCAGTATTTCCGTTTTCAAGATACTGAAACTGAATCTCAGAGTTCTTTTGCTTCTGTCATGCAACTAGCAAATAGTGGATCTGAAATTTGATTTCAGATGATTTCCGACTCCAAAGCACTCCACTTTTCACTACACACCATGACTTCCATTTACTCATCAATCTAACTGGGGGAACTAGATGGCATTTCAATAGCATACACACAATGGGACACCAGGTTAGTGATTCTTTTCTAGTCACTGAACAATAAGATTGGATAATTTCACAAGTCCATTTCTGAGGTCCAGTAAGCATATCACGAGAACTTCTTCATGTGCCCTTTTACAGACAGAATAAAATAAAGTATTTAATAAGGTAGTCAGTTGTGTTGAAGCAAGAAAGACACAATAAAAGATTAAAATGCGGTTCCAAAGCATAAGGCTTTGCCCACAATGTTTCAAAGTATATTGATTTTGGGGATCAAACTACTGACTGAAATCAAGATACATTGAGTTTTTTTTGACAATTATTTCTTTAACAACATAGGCACATCTTTTGGTGTAAGTTTAAGGGTGACTAAGACAGGGTCATGTCTTATTCATCTTCCTACGCCTAGCCCTAACACAGTGCTTAAGAACAGAGTAGACAATCAATACATTTTTTGTTGAATGACTAGATGAAACACTGGGCCATAGTTTTGTTGGAGTCAAGAGTTTAAGATGGAAGTAACTTTTCTCAATGAATGAACATGAATTAATTCCTTATTTGGGATGTTGTCATATACTTATCTACCTAAAATATTATAATCACCATAAATCAAACTCAGAACTAGAGTATGGTAAATTACTATTTCTGATAGAATAACATATTCCTTCCTCTCTCTCCCCTGTAAATGTAATGTATACATTTGGAAATAGAATCTTATTTAACTTAATTCAGGCAAGGGTCTTACTGGTAAGAGTTTTTTTTTTTTCTTGTTAAAGGGGATGATTAGCAAACTGGATATAAAATGCAATAAATTGTGGTAATACTAAAAACTGAATAAAAATTATAGTATGAATAAACAAGGAAGGTTTTTAAATATTGCCAGGTAGGTGAATTATATTTAAGTTTTACAAATTCCCTCTGATTTTAGGAACTTCTAATATAGATCTATAGATATAGTTATAAATATAAATATAGATACATTCTGATTTGAATGAATGGACTGCATTTTTCTGAGAGGCTCCTCTTGAAACTAAAGTGATATGATAACAAGTTGGAATTAATATTTCATTTGCTTATATTACATTCTGTTTTTGAATCTCCAGAAGTGTTACAATTCTGAAAAAAATGGTAGAGTAACTATACAAAAATTGTCAAATACAATTTGGTTTAAGCTAATTTGGGGTACATCTAGCTATACCAGACTGATGAAATTTGAGTAAATAAAAGGCACCTAGTACATACTGAGGCAAGAACATCAATAACAGATATATATATATATATGTCTGCTTTATATATATGTATATATAAAACAATTCTATTAACATAAAATAGACTAGTGCAATATTAGGAAGGCAGATTCATTAATGGATAAGCCTGTGACTCAGAAGAATATAAATGCCACAGAAGAAGCTATTAATTCATTTTAATTCAACTTAATTTGACTAAACAAGATAGAGTGCCTCCTGTAAGGAAATCATTCTATTGATGGAGAAATGATCATAATTTAAAAACCATTTGTTTCCAGACCTCTCCTAGTGGAAACACTGACAAAGTGGAGCTCTTAAAGTAATTGGGGAAATTATGCTTCAGTGTGACACAACATGTTTTTCTTGATGTCTGAACGTTTGGTTTAAGAAGGTCGTGGAGGTTATCATAGAAATAATGTGATGACTACCCCTTTATAGCATTAAAAACTGAGCCAATTGTCCGGTTGAGGTCTGCATTTATTCAAAATCCTCAAATCCAATCCTTAATAATATCTGATGTGACCCATACCTTGCTGGGTTGGAATTTAATCTGCAGAGATTTGCTGCCTTGAACTTTACTGTAAGAGTTAATTTCCGGTCCATTTTACTAATACTTCTGGCTCTCTCCGTCTGTTGACTTTTTTTGTCATTTTCTCCACCCACTTTGCCCTGGTATTCAAAGGCGTTTCTTTTATTGTGCTTAGCATCTGCTACTGTTCCACTCCCTTCCAGTCAAAGCAAAGTAACTGCAACACAGGCTAATTAAATGGTGCTTGAAGTTAGTTAACAGGTGGTGTCCCAGCTGCCCTTATAGTATGAACAAATACATCCCACAGTTTCAGGCACAGAAATGGCATAAAAGCTATCCCTAAATTAATGGAATACTCTTTTTATAGCATTAAAATGATGGATGGGGAATCAGGAAGAAATAGAATCCCTTTTGTAGATGTAGCTACCTGGGTTTGAGGTACGGTGATCACATCTGAGATCTGAAGTAAAAACTGAGATCTCCTTATCCTTTACTCAGTGCTCTTTTATCATCATAGTATATGTAAATTTATTGCCTCTTCCCGTAAGTATGTTAATAATCCATGTTCATAATCACTGCTACTGCTTACTGTGTAGAATGATATTCAAGTAAGATTCACATGTTTTGTTAAAGTCAGACAAAATATCCAATTATTTACTTGACATTTTGGAATCACTACAGCTAAATATATGTTATCATTTATTTAGATAATCAATATAGTGTAATGTTTAGGAGCCACTAGCTAACCCTGTGACTTTGGGCAAGTTACTTTATTTATTTATATATTATCTATTGATTGACCTCAGTTTCTTCATCTACAAAATGTAAAATAATGGTATCTATTTCACAGGAGTGTTGTAAGCATTAAATAAGCAATTATTTATAAAATCTTATGATAACCCTGTATACTCAGTAAGAAGTTAGTAAAAGTTTGCTATTATTATAATTCAAATTACAAGTCAATTTAAGTGGATCATTTATATTTCTTAACAAGCAAAATCCTACATATTTGCCTCCTGTAATGAGAAAACACACACGTTGTCTCTATTTAATTTGCCAGTTGGGAATTTATATAAGAGAAAAAGTGAATAACGTATCAGTTAAAATTCAAGAGAAAAGTGAATTTTGAAAATGTCATTTTTGTCTAACTGTTTCTTCACATCCTCAGCCCATTGCATTTCCTCAGCACTCATTTACATGGAACCCCCACCGAATCATTCAGCAAGTATTTCCACACAGACAGACAGCATGTCATCCTTATGGTGGACTACTTGAACTGCAGAACTTAGTTTGCCTAATTGCCTGGTTGCTTTGTGCTGATAAAGATGAATTCAATGAATTTTATTTCTTAAGAAAAATAAAATATGCTTGATATTGAAATTACCCTGCAGATTTCTTCACTGTTTGGATGAAACACCTTTTTTCCTCGCCCAGTGATATTTCAACATCTGCCCAACTTCTTTTACTGCCTCCTCTAGAGAGATAGAAACTATGCTTCACGCATTGGAGGGTGGTGGGGGACATCTGAAGCATCTGCAGTCTGGCCCCAGATCACGTGACAGCTGTGATGCCTCCCCACCTGCCCTCCCTCATGTGTCCTGTGTTTTGTGGCTGCCATCCATCTGTGACCATTAAGGGCACCTCTAAGGCTGCATTCACTCAACTGCTAAAGGGACAAATTTCCTCTGTAGTCTCTTCATTGTCTGCCTCTTCTAACCACAGTCACGGTTTTGCACTCTTCATTCTAATTGTGCTTTTGATTATTGGGGTCATTTTATTCCTTCTGGTTTCCTAAAGGTCACAGGGATTAGCTGTGTCCAATCGAGGACCAGAGAGAGCAGTTGAGGCTTACCCCCCATTCATCCATTTCCATTGATTTCCTCTCAGTGTGAGAGTGGCAATGGTGGTTGCTGTTTTTTTTTTTTTTTTTCTTCTCTCTAACTCTCATTTGATTGCACGTTGTACCCTCCCCCACTTCACCTTAGAGGGAGGCTGTTTGTAGCAATGGTTATGGCATAAGGGATTTCACTGCAGCAAATTCACACAGGTAGGGCACTGGTGACCAAATAAACATGCACTTGGTTCTTCTTCCCTTTACTATTTCAGTTTACTTGGCTCACAGACTTTGGACATTTCTATTTTATAACATAAAGCTGAATTTTAAAATGACATTCCCGTTTCTTGCTAATTCAGTCTAATTGATTACACACATATTACATATACATTATTTATTATAATCACACATACTACATACAACGTATTTTTAATTTTGTTTTTCCCATGTATTATTTGTTTTTACCCTGTGGATTCTCAGACTGGTATTTGTGTTTTTTCATGGGGATATCTGCCAGCCTTTATTCTCACAAGGAATTTTACAGTGAGACGATATGTTTCACTTACAAATACTTTTCCCAAAAGAGACATTCTTATTGTAAATTAATGGAAATTTGTGAAACTTAAGAAAATAAAATAGCTATTTTTAAGAAATGTGTTTATTTGTGTGCATGCAGAAGGAGTGAGGATTATGAACAACAAACACACAAAATAACCCCAAATACCTTAAAAGATATTAGGCTATTTATGTATTTATTCATATTCAAGTGATAGTGGGGACAGTTTATTATGTAAAAGTATTTTCTGGGCGCCCATGTGTTTGGCCGATGAAGTCTATTCATTACTGGTGGTCAACAGTGTAAGACACAGTAGGAGGCAGTCCTCAGTAAATTTCCCTTCTTCTGGGAGTCAAGTGAGATGTGACTGAAGTTGTTGAGATTATCAGAAAGAAGAAGATATGAAGATATTTGAAGATATTGCACCAAGACTTTCTTCCTTCTGCACACTCTGCTTTATAATTCATAATATGCTTAATCATATTCTATGTAGTATATGCTCATCTGTAGATTCAGTAGCCTCTGCACATGTTTAGAGTGGACACAGCCTAGGTGAGTAGCAAATATAAGACTTTTTGTTCTAATGATGCAGCGCCTGTGTGAATACATTGATTAGCACACGTGTGGGAAATGGATGAAAAGTTTACTATAGTAACGAATACTCTCGCCATTGGCCTCTGGTTTCCACTTTTTAAGAGAGGTCAGAAGTTTTAAAGCATTCCCATTTTCCTGCAAAATGGGAACGGAAACTGAAGTTTATAGATAGGGAATAAAAATCTGCTGAGTTCTATATATTGACAGAATTATGATAACCATGTATGCATATTTTAAGGAAATACTATAGAAATCATAAATAAATACTTGCAACTCTTGTTGATGGAGAAGATTCACAAAAACAAGTATCTGTAATCTGCAACATTTGGCATTTGAAAATGCCTTACATCTTCAACATAAACCTTAAAACTGTAATGTGGGAGTCAGAAATGGCCATAAGATTGACAGTATTTTTAACAAATGAATGGTGAGAGTTGCACTAGTAGTAATTGGTATAAATAAATCAAACACCTAAGAATGTGTTCCTCTTCTCTTAGATTACCTGGGATAAGACTAAACTATTTGTTAATGTTAATGTTAAACCTTTATTTTTGGAATGGCTATCTGAGTGCTTAAATATGATTCTAAAAATAACCCGACAGCCTAACACCGGGTAACCAAATTTGCCAAAAAATATAAATCTTCCATTGCTGGTAAAACTGCTGGCTTACCTATGATTCTGTAGCTTCTAGGTAAAACATTCTCTCTAATTATACATCATTATGGCAAAAACATATAGGCATAAAACATGATAGTGAATGAAACAACCCAGAAAATAAAAAATGTGCTAAAGTAGTTACCCAATGCAGGGAGTTGACTGGTCATTATAAACATGACAACAGCACATTTTATTTCGCAAGATAATAAAGATACTGTTGTCAAACTTTGCATCACTCATGTGTATTTAATTGACTATGCCATTAAGCGTTCTGCTATATATTCTACTTTCAAATATACTATATGCATAATGAAATTTATCCTAAATCTTACCGTAAAAACTTTTCAAATTTTAAGATAATAGCAGGTTCATATGCATAATACAGGAGTATCTATTATACATTTTACTTCGTTTCCTCCAGTGGTAACATCTTGCAAAACTATACAACAATATCACAAACAGGATATTAACACTGATAATAGTGAGATAAAGGGTCTTTCCACCGTTAAATGGGTCATTCATGCTTCCCTTTTATGACCCCAGACACTTTCCTCCCCCTCAACCCCTTCCTATACTCTGACAACTACTTATCTATTCTTCATATCCATATTTTTGAGAATGTTCTATAAATGAAATCATACAATATGTAACATCTTTGAAATGACTTTTTTCCCCACTCAGCTTAATTCTCTAAAGATTTTCCCAGGTTTTTGTGTGATTCAAGAGTTCATTCCTTTTTATTGCTATGGCAATGTAGAGTTCCGTGATACGGATATACTAGAGTTTATTTAGCCATTGACCTGTTGAGGAAATTTGTGTAGTTTCCAGTTTTGCCTATTACGAAGAAAGCTGCTACAAATATGTACAGTTTTAGTATTAAATATACATTTTCATTTATCTGAGATAAATGCCAAGGGCATTTGGTAACTGATATTTAGTATTTAAAAGAACTGCCAAAATTGTTTTCCAGAGTGTCTCACAATCAGCCAATCAGATTTTAAAAGTCACACGTATTTTCACATGAAAGAAATGTCTCTGGGACATTAGGATTAGGTTAAAGTTAACCTCTGAGAGCGTTTTCCTTTTCTTCCTCTTTTTCCCTTGCTTCCTTTCTCCCCTACTGTCTACTCCCTTGTGCTTTTTTCCCCTCTTTCCCCTTCTCTCCTTTCCTTCTTCCAAATCTTTCTTTTCTTCCTTCCTTTTTTAAAAATTCTTCTTTTCTTTTATTCATATGTGCATAGGAAATTTTGATAGATGGAATGGAGTATGTGAACCTAATCTGAGATCAAGAGGAATGAAGAATACTAGAGCTTCGTAGGTCATTTAGAAATACTGAAATTAGTTTTACAGGCTTTTAAATATTTAATAATGTCATCTGATTCTCCTTATATTAAGAAGAAAAATATATAGTTGATATTACAAACAAAGAAAATGCAGAATCACCTTTATGATTCCCTTTTTCCATGAATGGTAGCAAACTAAAAGCCAAAAATAATAATCATTCAAGTATATGAGATCCACCATACGGAAATCTGTTATGTTGCCACTATGAATAGCAATGTATCTTCTTAGAGAAAAAATAATATTTTGTAGGTTATCATGCAGTGCAGAATAAAGTGTGGTTTGGACTATATAATCACAACTAAAGGATGTATGTTTTACTCTAATGTACAACTATAAAGACCTAGACAAAATGGCCTACATAAAATTGTTCTACAAAAAAGATTAGTGCTTTTGTACATCCTATTTTTATATACCTTAACATCTTTTATATCATTTCACAACAAATGGTCAAGTTGGTTTGGTTTGTCATCATGAAGCTATACCTACCAGTTGTTGATATCCTCTAAAAAATAAATTGATAAAATATATAGATAAATTGACATTTACAAGGAGAATAATAAAACCTCAGGTAATTTACTATAAACACTATAAAACTATAAATATCACAGTAATAGGTAGTCTTCAAAAATAGATAAAAATCATTTATAATCTCAAATTTGTAGATTTATAGAATCTAGAACCAACGAGAGATGAAAGAACATTTCTGATGCCAGAAACACACACACACACACTCACACACACACACTCACACACAATACTCACAACACACACGCACACTCACACACACAACACTCACACACACACAATACTCACACACAACACTCACACACACACACTCACACACACTCACACACACAATACTCACACACAACACTCTCACACACACACACCCACACACACACACACACTCACACACACAGTACTCACACATAACACTCTCACACACACACACCCCCCCACACACCCACACACACACTCACACACACAACACTCTCACACACACACTCACACACACACACACACTCACACACACACACAACACTCTCACACACACACACCCACACACACCCACACACACACACAACACTCTCACACACACACTCACACACACACACTCACACTCACACACACAACACTCTTACACACACACACACTCACACACACACACCACTCACACACACACCACTCACACACACACACTCACACACACACAAACACTCATCCTATTTTAAAAATTTTATTATTTAATTTTTAAATGTGAAAACTGTGAAGAACATAGAATTACTTACCATACTAAAGGTGGTCATTTGAAATAAATATAATTACTATACTTGAAAATCTTGTCATAAGACTTTGTAACAAACCTTATGTAAGCTAAAAAATTGATTATGAAGCTACCACTGTAAAAGATGATATAAGGAAAAAAAATGTTGCCCGCCTGACCTGATCAATTTCTGTGAAAGAGACTGAAAGACTATTGATGCGGGTCAGACTGTGGATTGTCCTGAATTTAAACCATAACCTTTTATTCAATAAACTCTGACAGCTGGGGAGATAAAGTTCAGGTCACACTGGCATTATTTCCTTCACAGCTTGATAAAATAAAAAACAGCACAGTAAAATAACATGAAATTAAATAAAATGATCATCTTTATAGTGTTCTTTGAGTGCAATAGATGGTGACTGAGATAAAGCTATGTGGACAATTCTGCTGTAGATGATGTGATTAGAGATTACTTAATTGGTAGAAATTAATAATTGGTGTGCTGGGCTCAACCTCTTAAACCTTTCAGAATACTTCAAGTGGGTAACTTCATATTAAAGATAAAGAAAGCAAAAAAAAAAAAAGTCTACTTAAATCTACTTAAATTGCTTGAGAAATTTTCATAGGTTATTTCTATTTATAAAATAATGGACATTTATTTCAAATACCAATGAAAGTGTCTGCTTTAAAAGCAATCCTAAATGTACAAAGGCAATTATGTCACAGAGCTTGGAACTGACCCACCCCCACTTCTGAGGTTCACCTGTCATCACTCACCGTTCAAAGGGGGACTATGAATGGATGTTTAGGGCATCAGAGTAATTCTTCTGGGAATAAAGATGTAGAAGAATATACCACTGAAAACTTTTAGGAAAAGAAATGGTCCGTAAAAATAGAGCCCATCAATTCTATTGGCTATATTGATTCTTTTGTCATTTTTGTGAACATAACTGCAGAAACATATGTTTATTATACTTTTGTAGAGCTAAATATAGCGTAACAGATATAGGATCATAGAATATATCTCTCTCTAACGTATATGTGTATATATATACACACATGCATGTCTGTGCATGTATATATACATACATATGCATATATCCTGGACTTGTGTGAAGTATGCAGCTATCTTATCTGCAGTAAATAATATTTTAACATTTATTTTTCATTGTTACCATTTTTGCATTGCTATTTGGGACTGTGAAGAATTAAATGTATGCTACTTTACAGAACTAAAATCAACATTAAAGACATAGAAATTTGAAGAGTGCTGAAAGAAAAAAGAACATAGGACAAAATCGAAGAAAATGCTCAGTATCCAGTATCTAGAAAAATTAACATCAATCTTAGTTGAATCTGATTATTTAATAGGAGAAAAAGCAAGTGGCCAGTTTTCTTGAATGTAGGGAAAATTTAGGTTATCTAAGCAGAAGGAAATGGTGAAAATATCTTTCTAATAGTTGCTTTAGTTATATATTGTCAGAGTGTAATGGATATTTCTAAAAGGTAGGAAGAAATATTGAAATTGGTTTTAGAAAGAAATGCAAATAAGTATTAACATATCCATGGAAAACAGTGTAAAAACATCTCCGATCAAAACTAGATAGTTGCATAGTATAAATGTTCTGAATTTTCTTTTCAAATAGGAAGTAAAGGTAGTAATGGAAAATTTTGATTTAAATTCTAATTTTATACCACCTGTCCAGTAGCAACCTAAAATGAATATAGTCAACGCAATTGGTTCAAGCATGGTTTAAAGGTTGATTTTACTCTATCTTGAATTTCCAGTTGTGCCTTCCTGAGAGATAGTTTGCCAATCATGAAATTCAGAAGGTACTTTCTGTTTGACAAAAGCCAAGAAACATGGTCTACAAAAGTGGCCACTTTTTCATTAAAAAGAAACATAAGAACACTGAGCAGGTGAGTTTTCTTTTTAGTAAATGAATCATTTCAAGAGATCAAAGAGGCCGAAAATGAGATACCCAACATGTAGGCGACGTTCCCGAGTCTACGATATTCCTTCCACAGCTGTTGTCCCAGGCTGAAATTAGTTGCTTAGAATTTGAGTTAAATAATCCCATCTTTCAAATGACTTTAGGAAATTGGGTGTTAGGGAGACCAGCCAGCACCATTCTGTTAAGTGGTCCTTGAACAGAAAAGTACTTTCCTTTGAATAGGAGAAAAAGTTTGATCACATTTAAGCTAATCTATCATTTATTATACTCAGTGGGTGAGACAGTTAATGACTCTATTGATTTCTTTTGGTGCTTAGTTTCATATACAGCATTTAACCAATGTGAAACTGAATATGGAATTTGTTTTACATTTGTTATATGCACTTAAATTTTTTTATTTACACTAATACATACTGGTTTCAATAGAGAATTTCAAAACAGCTATAGATAAAACTAGATTTTAATTCTCAGATTTTTTTGTTGTTGTAACTTCAGGTATTTTTCCACGCCTGCTTATAGTTAGCTTCAGAGCTCCTGTTACTTTTACTAGGAAGGAAAAATAACATTGAAACTTTGCCAACAATGTTGGTCACAGACATTTCGGAAATAGCTTTTTTTTTTTTTCTTTCCTCCTTCTCTTATCTGCCTCTGTCATATCCCCACTATTCATTTATGTAGGCCACAATAATTATTCTTTGATTCCTCCCTCTTCTTTGAGAGTCACATGGGCCATTCCTAGAAGACTATCTGTCTTTGTATAAGAAGACAAAGGAAGAAATGGAAGCACAATAGGCACACAAGAGCTGCAAATGTGTTCAAACAGTACCACGATGGTAAAGGGGATTCACAGTAAGAATGAGAAGGAAGACTGAAAGACTACATGCAGAATGAATATTATAAAAAATAACCATTTAAAAATTAAAGGAGCTGGGAGAGGTGATGTGCGTCTCAGATACTCAGGAGGCTGATGGGTCTCCTGAGCCTAGAGTTCGAGGCCAGCCTAGGACAGAGCTCTTAAAAAAATTTAAATGAAAGAAATACTAGCAATAAGATATAAGCCTGGGAACAGGAGCAAGGTCTAAAATAGCATGACATGGGAAGAACAAAGCAAAACCAAATGATTTAGTCCTCCTATGACAAACAGACAAAGACAATTTCTGAGTTGAGTTCAATAGTCTATTTTGAGTGGGAACATTCATGTAAGGTCTAATGGATTAGACCGGTACATGATCATAAAGTAAGTTGTTAAATTCTGAAGCTGTCTGAAGTCATCATTAAATTTAAAAAGCTTAAGAATTCAAATGATACCTCAAAATCAATTCTTGACATTCATACTCATTCCTAACAAGTATTCACTGAAATACTGAATTCCTAATATATTGTCTAATAAGAATGGTTAATTAGATTAGCTATATTTTGTTGATGTGATCAATAATTAAAATTTAGACATAGCATAAACATAATTTTAGAATGCAGGTGCTCAGAACAGCAAACTCTAAGATGTGTTCGGGCTATGAAGTGCTGGACGGTCACATACTGGCTCCAAGTGAGTCACTGTTTCCCAGCAATTGGGACTTAACACTTATTGGAACACAACAAATGTTCTCAACAATCTGTTCCTAGTTCCATATTTGTGCTGATACATTGGTAGCCACAATGTTGAGAGTATTTACATGAAAATCAGTAAACATTATAAATCAGGGCCTTTGCCTCAGAGAACCAGTTGTTAACTACTTACCAGCATACTTCTGCCTTCAGATAATTATATTATAAGTTTATTACAAATTGTCCATTTAAACTACTAAGTGAGAATCTAAGCAAACTAATTAACAGTTTCCTTAATTTTCCAATATACTAAGTAAGGCTCAAAGAGCATTTTTAAATTTGATATTTGCATAGTAGCCTTTTAGTGTTGTTATTCTGTGGTTTGAATTGAGCATTTTATATGATTTTATTTTCTGTCCTTAATATCAGTTTGACTTAATTTTGTTTTTTTAAAACATTTTAGTGATTGTGCTAGAGTTTGCAACATACATTTGCAACTAATTCAAGTTCACTTTCAAATAACACGGTACCACTTTATAATACTGAAAGTACAGTATAATATTGAAGGTACAAGTATAATGATGAAATATTTCTGATTCCTCCTTCCCATCACTCTATCATTATTGTCATTCACTTTATTTATATATAAAAACATATAAGCATATGTATAGATCACTATAGATTAATTTCTCTTATATGTAAACATACATAATCAAATAAACTATTGTTATTATCATTTTGAACAAACTGCTCTATGTTTATCAATTAAGAATTAAGACAAATAAATTTTACATTTACCTTCACTTATTTGTAAAGGAAGCACAGAGGTGCTTCCTTTTGTACCTATTTATCTCAAACTGAAAATTAAATGTTATCTATATATATATGATGTACAACATGATGTTTTAAATATGCATATATTGTGAAATGGCTAAATCAGGCTAATTTACATATGCATTATCTTAGATATTTATTTGTGGTGAGAATACATAAAATTACACTTTTTTAATCTAGATCTGAGTTTCTGATCTATATCATTTTCCTTGTCTCTAAAGAAATTCTTTTAACAATTTCTTGCAAGACAGGTCTACTGACAACACAATTCCTCAATTCCCGTCTGTCTGGAAATGTCGTTATTTCTCCTTCACTTCGTAAGGATAATTTTGCAGAATACAGAATTCTAATTTGGTAGGTAAGATGTCTTTTTCTCTACTTCTTTCGATATTTTTCCTTTAGTTTTCTAAATTTTGAACACACCATTTCTATTTATAGGGTTTTTTGTTTTGTTTTTGTTTTTTTTTTTTTGCATTTATCCTGCTTGATCTTCCTTGAACTTCCCATATCTGTGGTTTGATGACTGGCATTAACTGGGGGAAGATTCTCAGTCATTATTTCTTCAAATATTGCTTCTGTTCCTTTCGCTCCTTCTCCTGGCATTCCCATTTCACAAATGTTACACTTTCGTAGTTGTCCCATAGTTCTTAGATTTTTTTTTAAATTTTTTCAGGATCTTTTCTCTTTGTTTTTTATTTTGAAAAATTCTGTTGTCATATTCTCAAACCAAGAAATTATTTCCTTATTCATGTTCATCTACTGATGAGTCCATCAAAAACATTCTTCATTTCTGTTACAATGGTTTTGACCTCTAACATTTTTCTTTTTGATACTTTCTTAGAATTTCTATCTCTCTGCTTACATCATCTATCTACTTTTGCATGTTGTGTGCTTTTTCTATTGCAGCCCATAGTGTATTAATCATAGATGTTTTATATTCCTGGTCTAATAATTCCACATCCTAGCAATATCTGACTCTGGTTCTGATGCTTATTCAGTCTCTTCGAACTGTTTTTATTTTTTCGTCTTTCCGTGTGTTTTTTGTTGAAAACAGATATAATGTATTAGGTGAGAGGGACTCAGGTAAGTCGGTCTCAGTGGTTTGGTGGTAAGGTGTGTGAGAAGGGGAGGCATTCTGTACTCCTATAATTAGGTCTCAGTGTTTTAGTGAGCCTGTGCCCCGGGACTGTGAACTTCACCAGTACTTCTCAATCTTTTTAATCTTTTTCGACCCTTAATTGGGCCAGAAGGAGGTATTTCAAAGACAATATTATGGCAGATAGGAAATGAACATATTCTCATATTTAATATTCAATAAATAATGATTGTAAGTTATAAAATTTAATTTCTATCTTTACTACAAAAGGATATTCTTAGAGCATTTAGACAATTCAACATATAGGCCCCCAAATTCATGTTTAAACATTAAAAATTCCTAAGACTTTTAAATAAGATAAAAAGTAAAGTATAAATACTTGCATTATATTTCGGAAAGAGCTACAGGTTTACACATAAATATTTGCTATATGCATTTTGATGCATAATGTCTCAAGTTTACATGTCCATAAAAGGGTATCTTGACTTCCATGCCTACCACCAATACACATACATACCAAATCTCACTAAAGAATTGAATCCTCTATCTTATCTTGCAAGCCAAAAGCTTGGGAGTCATCCTTAATTCCCTGCCCCAGCCCCTCTAATATGGTTTGGCTGTGTCCCCACGCAAATCTCACCGTGAATTGTACTAATCCCCATGTGGCAAGGGCAGGGCCACGTGGAGACAACTGAATCATGGGGGTGTTTTCGCTATACTGTTCACGTGATAATGAATAAGTCTCAGAGATCTGATGGTTTTATAAATGGGAGTTCCCCTGCACAAGCTCTCTCTCGACTGCCACCATGTAAGACATGATTTTGCTCCTCCTTGCCTTCTACCATGATTGCGAGGCCTCTACAGCCATGTGGAACTGGGAGTCAATTAAACCTCTTTCCCTTATAAATTACCCAGTCTCAGGTATGTCTTTATTAGCAGCATGAGAATGGACTAATACATACATGCCAAATCTCACTAAAGAATACCATCCTCTACTTCATCTTGCAAACCAAAAATTTAGGAGTCATCCTTGATTCCCTGTCCCAACCCCCCCTTTCTGCATTTCACACACCCATTCAATCACCAAGTATTCTTGGCTCAGCCATCAAAATATACCACTACTTCTCTTCTGCCACTATCTGTCACTTCTTAATCACCCCTCATCTCTCACCTGGACCATGTCAATAGCCCTCTAACCAGTCTCCCAGCCTCTGTGTTCCTCTTTCTTTATACTCTGTCCTCCAGAGAACAAACAGAGTGATTTCTATTTTGCTTCAAAATAGAAATTGGACTTAGTTTTCTGCTTATAACTTTAAATGACTTTCCATTATATTGAGAATAAAACGAAAATTTCTTCTTCTGGCCGGCAACATCGTTCACACCTTTGTCTTGCACTACAATTTGGGCCAGTTTCCCCTTTGATCACTGCACTGAAATGCTGGTCTTTCTCTTCAAATTATAGATCAAGCTCATCCTCGTCTCTGCAAATAGCATTCTCTTTTGTCTGGAACTCCTCACTCCTGTCTCTGCTGAACTGGCTCCTGCTCATCTTTAGGTCTCAACAAAAACGTCACTACACCACAAAGTTCCTCCCTAACACGGGTATCTGATTCCGTCTAATGACGACAGCCTTGGTCCCTGAGTAATTTTACTGACATTTTCTTTTTTCATCTAGCACATTCCAAAATCTGAACTCACGTTGTACATTGATATGAATACCTATCAAGTGTTACCTCCTTTTACTCGAATATAAACTTCGTAAGAACAAGGCTTGTATACGTCATCATTAAAATAATTCCGATTGTCTAGGGCAGTGTTAAGTATACTATTCCATACATGTTCAATAAATATGTTTAATGATGTAGAAGTATGTTACATGTGCAACAAATAAACAAGTAGCATAAATATACCTTGAAACAGAAATAGTGTAGATGTTTATGTTTAAGGTGATCTTTTCATATAAAAAAGCTTCTATTATCCAGAAGATAATGTTTCTCACAAGTTTTGTTTCCTCCATATCAGGAAATGGAGTGAATGAGAAAGAAAACAGAAAGAAAGAGAAAAAAGAATGTGGAAGTAGAGTGTGGGGACAGAGAAAAGACTAAGGAGGTACAAGAATATGTGCATTGACCCTTCACTGCATTTCTACTGTAAGACAAAGAAAGCGTGCCCTCATTTTTAATTGAATTGTTCAAAGAAGGAAAATAACACTGCTTTAAGTATCTGCCAAATCCTAGGAAAATCGTGTTTATTATATGCATATTGTGTAATAATCATTCATTCGTTAATGTAACGAATATTTATTGTACTTCTATTACAGGGTCAAATCACAAAAACGAATAATATGATCTTTAGCCTGATGAAGCTGACAGTCAAATGGGAGGAATCTGACAAGAAATGGAAATAATAGAAAAATAGAATAACTGCAAACTGTACCAGAAACAAACAAGACACTTACACCATCATGCAACAAGGGATCCATTTGGAGGGGCAGTGGCAGGAAATACAGGGTTTTCTGAGATGGTCATATTTAAGCTGAAATATGAGGAATTAAGAAACAGCTATCTGAATATTTCAGCAGAAGACAAGGCATGTTCAAAGGTCCTGAGTTGGAAAAGACTTTGGCGTTTTCAAAGACATTGAAACAAAAACAATAGCCCATTTTGAAAAGTGAATGACGTTCAAATCTGGCAACTGACAAAGGTCAAATGATGTAGAACATCACAGGCAATGGAGGACATTCCATTACACAATCCAACTTATATTTTTAAAATACTACATTGACTGTTGTGTGGAGGATGGCATGTGTGTGTTGAGGGTGAGCGAGTGGTAGTAGTGATGGACATTTTGAAATGCACATTTAAAAATTTTGGAAAGCAAAGTTTAGGAAGGAATGTAATTCAAGCGGAAGACTTCCACAGAGAAGAACCACGCTGCACCAAGCAGCTGATGCGCAGTCACTTGCACCTATTTTTATCAGAGAGCAGAGGATTGGGTCTCCACTAATAAAAGCTTCAACAATAGCAACAAAACCAACGACAGTTAATTTTATTTAGTGCTAATTTTGAGTATCACAGTAAGTTGAATGCAAGCTCTATGTTCCAAGCAATTTAAAAATTGAAATTAAAAGAATCTTCCAACTACTTCACAGAGGTTAACGTACCTAAGGATCCACAGATAATAATCAGCAAAGCTTTGAGTTCAAACCGTGTTCTCTGAATCCAGAGCTCATATTCTTATCAAGATTAGAGAAGGAATATTGTATCTGAATCCAGAGCTCATATTCTTACCAAGATTAGAGAAGGAATATTGTATCTGAATCCAGAGCTCACATTCTTATCCTTTCTGAATCCAGAGCTCATATTCTCACCAAGATTAGAGAAGGAATATTGTTATGTTATCTGAATCCAGAGCTCATATTCTCACCAAGATTAGAGAAGGAATATTGTTATGTTATCTGAATCCAGAGCTCATATTCTTATCCTCTCTGAATACAGAGCTCATATTCTTATCAAGATTAGAGAAGGAATATTGTTATGTTATAGTTAACATGTTGGTCTGAAAGCTTATTACAGAAAATAGCAAAAGGAATAATAATTTGAGAAAGTAAATTCAGCTCCCCCTCCACAAATATATTCGTCTGCTTAATAGTACTGTGATTTATTTCTAAAGCTCTTTACATATTTATTTATTTGAATATATATTAAATAATAAATTATTTATACATAATATAAATATTGCTTATATGTAATACAAATAATACATTACTCAGATATAGTGAACTAGGTTTTAGCATATATCATTACATTTTATCCTTAAAAATATTCCATGTGGTATGCATGACAATTGCTGTTTCATCCATTTTACTCCTTAAGATGTGGTCTCATTGAACTAAGTGATGTATTCAAGGACATAATCAAGTATCTGCTTCGTAGAGAGGCTGTTGCTAAAGACCCACTTTAGTAGCACCCACTAGTCATTCTTTATTTTACTTTCTGCACAGTATTTGTCACTATCTGAAATTATCTTGACTTTAACAGTTTCTTTCTCTACTTCCCTCATTAAAATTTAAGGACAATGAGATAGACACTTTAATCATCTTGTCATCTAGCATCTAAAACCTGCCCACACATAATGGGTTCAGAGTAAACATTTGTTGAGTGAATACTGCTTTAAAACATGTAATATTAATAAAAATGACAAACCCAAGATGACAATTAAAGTCTTTATAATCTTGGTGAACGCTCATTCCATCACACGATACTATCATCTCAGATCATGGTCACCTGAGACCATGTAAGGTCACCAATAACTGAAATGACTACAAATTACATTTGTAAGTCATTTTCGCATTTCAAAAGCAATTTCAAATAGATAAGTTTTTATTTCAAATGGACCACAGTTATACATTTTTGCAATGAAGTTTTTCCCCCTTTGTTTTCTGTATTGCACTTCATATGAAAGAGATGACCTCAGTCAACATAGTCACTTGAGACTGATCAAAGTATAAAGTATTGCATAAAACAACTCACATTTAACCTTTGCAAATGAATAAGTAAAGGGAAATTCATGAATTTTTAAAATATTGTCCCTTGATGCAGATATCAGCCTGTTTCTGGTTTTAGCTTAGATTCACATGGGCATCTTTTCCACAGGCACTTTTATTTTTCCTAAGCAACTGGTATTCCCATTGAATTTTGTAAAAAATGAAAAAAAGGCAAGTTTTAAAATAACATACTACTTATCAATCCTGTAACTAGGCTGAATAACATTTAGAAAATAAATTTCCTTTTCGCTTTCCAAAGTAAGCTTTTAAAAGTAAATTCCTTGAGCATTTATGTCAGGGTGGAAATTTGTTTTACCTGCAACAATTGATATTTGCAATCAGTTTAGCACAAAAGCGTGTAGAAGAATAAAATAATAACCATCTCCCATTTTTTATTTGTTCCCTATTTTCTGTGGTTGAATTCTGTGACAGCTGCTCCAAAGGCAAGGATGAAAATAGACTTAACTACAGCTCTGCTTGGGTATACACATGAATGCCTCTCAAAGGACACATTGACTCCTATTGCCAACGATGCACGTGGTTCACAAACAAAGATAGCAGACTACATCTACGTCTCAAACACTGAGTAGCACCAGGTCACTCTGCACAATGCATAAGGCAGGCAGATTTGAAAAGATCTACTCTTTTTTTTTTTTTTTCTGGATTGCTGTATTGCTTGCTAAGTCATATTCTACAAAAAAGACAAAGGGCATTTTCTGTGGAGTATAGAGAGAGGGATAAGCAGTCTATATAAAAGTTGATGTAGGTATTTGGGAAGTAAAGTAATTGCTCTTGTATTGAATTGTATTTACTTCCTTGAATTAAAATAAACAGCAAATACAAAAACACCAAAAGTCAAACACATCAATATCTACAAAGAAAAACTTTTTCCAAAAATAAGACCTTTTTTCTTTGCCTAAAATTGTGTAGTGACTCAAATATTTTTTCGTATATGGCAAAAGTGTACTCCTCGGGGTTGAGAGCTGGTCTCTCCCAATTACTAGTAATGCTAGAGAAAAACAGTCTCTCTTCTCTGCTTCAGTACAGTCCACAGTACGTGTGGCAAGAACTGTGCCTCACATTTCCCCCGTGGGTTATTTCATTTATTCCTAACAGCACCCTAAAAGGCAGGTCCAGACGTGACTGCTGTTTTGTGAGTGAAGAGACAACGTTTTTAGCCATTAGAAACTGTCCAGTTTGCACAAGTGGAAAGTGATAGAGTCAGAACTGGAACCAGAGTCCCAGGTCTTAACCAAATTGTCTTGCAAAAATGACTTACAAAAATAATTTACTTTAAAGCCATGAATAAAGTCAGTTCTTCATTTTCAACATTGACTCCAACTCTCTTACTACAATCCATCACGCACTCTGCTCCAAGAATTAACAAGTGCCCACCAAATAATTCACTTCCCAACTTACAATCCTGAATGCCTTCAACAGTAATTTGCAGTTTCTCTGCAAAATCTGAAAGGTTCTTGATCATCTAGCTACAGCCAGCTTTTCTGGAGGACCATTCACCCCTAAACACCCCTAGTCCTAGCCATGCTACTCATACTTCACTTAAAATGCCCTTCAACTTCTGTCCCTGACGGAATTCCGTTTATTCTGCCCAGCTCTGCTTAACTGGGACTTCCTTTCCTAACCCCTCTTGGAACTGTTTGTCCTTTTCATAGTCAATCCAACGCATGCTGCACCTACAGCTATAGTGAAAATGACACACTAGATTGTAAGGTTTTGGCAATATTTATTGGCTATAAATTAAATTCTATAGAGAAAATGACACACTGGATTATAAGTTTTTGGTAAGTATTTATTGGCTATAAATTAAACTCCTCAAGTGCAGAAATGTATTTATTCTGGTACCCCTTTCATTTTTCACATTGTTACATACTAAGTGACCAATAAATGTTTATTGATAAAAATAGCATTCTATTTGAAATATGTCGTTATAAAGGAAAACGATTCATTTTTCATGTTTTCACTTCAGTTAATACAATTTAGCTATCTGGCAGCAATTCAATTCGGTTATGGGGTAGACAATTCATCTATCAAATCAGAAAAATATTCTAATCGCCTTTTGAGCGATACTTTAAGGGGGATGATATGGATAAAAGGCCCAACGATGAAATGATTCAAAACACAGAAAAAAATCTAAATCAATATGCTACAAAAATTGTAAGTTAAGAATGACATTATTTCTATATTTAAGTAGTAAAGTACAATCTAGTTCAGTTACACATAACTTTCCTGGATACATAAGGAAAGTAAATTATTGAGGTTGGTAAGGGGAATATGAATTAGGATGTCTATAGATTCTTTTACTTCGTAAGCCTCTTATAATTGTGTTTTACTAATAGCGCCACGTTCATATACTTGGAAAGTATCATGTGGTTATGGATTCTTTCAGAGAGCACACCTCAGACTTCGGTTTGTTCTGTTCACTCTCATCGGATGGGAAAGGGCAGCAAACTGCACAGAGAACTGTAAACATTCATTTTCATGACCATCATTTAAAACAGTGTGTATTTTTACATGCACATGTTAGCCTGTGTTCTCTCTCTGTCTCTCTCTCTCTGTTTCTCTCTCTCCTTGCCTATTTTGTTGCTGCCTTTGTGTTAGAAATAGTCCTCTGGGGAAATGTTTGGGGGGCTTTTTCCCTGTACTTTCCCTGCGATGATTTGGTGAGCACATATAATTTTTTATTGTCGACCATCATTGACAGGTTGGCCTCAAGGCACAGCGTTCTGCACAGCACATCATGGTTTATTGATGAGCAGTGGGAACTGAAGCAGAGTGGTGGAAGCTGGCACACCAGTTACAGATCCTTGTTTAGAAACCAACTGGGCGTTCGGTAATGAGACCAAGTGGTCTCGTTTGCAGTCCTCAGCTCAGGCCAGAGAGCTGTCTAAGGATGTGTTGGAAGGAAAAAAAAAACAAACACCCATATATTTTAAGTAGCTTCTGCCACCAGCAGTTTAAACCTAATGCCATATACTTATCACACTTTCAGAATTCTTCAAAGAAATGTTTAGGATGGAACTAAGAGGAAACTAGGTTCTTGGCCCAGAGTTTGAAGTGTACAATAAAAAGAATATGAGTTCATTTTTTCCCCAGAATAATTTGTTCTAAAAATTAAAGTAGTTCTACTTAGCTGAAGAAGTAATATGTGCATAAAGTAAAATTTTTAAAATTCAAACATTATGAACAGATAATCTAGGTTCCCACAGATATATTGGCTGCTGCCAATTGTGCAACTCCTTTCAGAAATATTCTATATTCATTCACTTTTGAAAGCCACGAAGGACATGGAAGCACATTCTCTAAGTTTAATTAACAATACATTTGGATTACGCTCCTTATCAGCCCATGCATTTTCTTTATTTTTACGGTGGTCCATCATATGCAGGTAGCAGTTTATTTAACTGATCCTTGCTTTCAGTTAATAGACAATGCCAGAACGAACATTTTTATACATAAGTACTATGGCGAGTATATTTGTAGTTTTAATTTCATGAAAGAAAAGGGTACATCCCTCTTACATTTCTACCAAGACTTCAGGGCTTTATCTCAACACTCCTGCCAAAAATGCTAAAATTTTAGTCACATAATAGTTGAAAAATGGAATCTCATTGATGTAATTTTCTTGATTATGAGTAGAGTACCTTTCAACATTTTTCTGCAATCTGTCTGTTCTTGTATTTGTAAAATGTCCCACTGAGGTTTTAGTTTTAAAATTTATTCATTTATAGATTAATGATAAAATATATCATATATTTTTATGATATTTACGTATAATAGTATGTTACACATATATTTTCTGTAATGTATGTCTCAAATATTTTTCTACTTTATCTTTTAATTTTTCTTAATTCTATTTTTATGTAGAAATTATTATTTCATAGATTATCACTTATATTAGTAATTTCCTTTAATACTTCTGTTTTTTTATTTGTTTCAGGTATATATTCCCTTCTCCAAGTTGTCAGTCATTCTCTTGTATTTTGGCTAGATAGCTGTTTCTTTGTATTGTTTAAGTTTTGGTCCATTTGAAATGAATTTTGTATTTTGTTGTAAGGAGTGAAGCAAGTTTTAGCTTATATATTTTTTTCAAGATAATAAACACCTGTCCCAACATTATGTGACATGTACCTTTTCACCATGTTTCAAATTCTGTCTTTACCTTGGCCACTATTTCATTGTGTTATTCTATTTAATCACGAACCAGCTTCACTCTATGTTAATACCATATTTAAAATGGGCTTTTGTATTTCCTTATAACACAAATTTCTTCTGATATTCTATTATGTAAGCCCGCTGTTTCAGGTTGTGACGATTATACAGAAAGTAGTCTCCAGATTTAAAATAAATTTATACATTCCTACATTTAAAATAGTTATAAATATAGATTATATGCCATTCACTTCTTTGGAATGAAGATAAGACATTAATGCATGACTAAAGTGGAATTGAAAATGAATGTTTTTGGAAGAAATATATTCCCCACATTATTCAAGTAAAATTTGTATTATTGTGAAAGACAAAGTAGAGGATCTGCAAAAATACTTGATTTAGCGTGAGAAGACATAGCTTATTGTGTAAGATCTAATGCATCTTAGCTACAGAATCTTAGTAAGTGATTTGGCCTCTATCAACCCTGGATTACTCTTGAATAAGGAAAATGTTCTCAGTCTACCTCATGAAATTGCTGTCAGGACAATATGCAATACTATAATATCAATGTTATTTCCAAAGGGTAAATTATTATCTAAATCATATCAATCATCTTTATAATAATAATTCTAAATTGTGCAACCTATCATTTAATAAAGTTTGTATGAATAGTGCTGTGTATCTGAATCTTCGTTAAATCTTTATTACCCAGGTTTCATTGTGCTCCAGAGGAATTTAGGCATCAAAGGCCACTTTTACTTTTGACAATTAAATAGTACAGATGACCACTACATAATATGTTAGTCTAATTAGAAATGTTTAAATTCAGATCAAGTGTTTGAAGAGACCTATCATTTGATGTTTGGTACTGAGGGAGTACAGTTGTATAATTGACTGAGTCTCCTAGCTTTATAAGATTGACTATCACCAATTGTCAACTTGCAAATTGGCAAATTAATAGCCCTCATATTCAATCTATGTCAAGTCCTTCAAATGACCTGAATAAATGACTCATACTCTGACAATTTGTACCACATCCATTTATCCTATATACTATATTGATTCTTATGTTTCTGAGTCCAGGCTTGGGCACTTGATTTGGGTCTGGCCGTCAGATTTGCACTCCGTGGCCACAGTGGGAAGTTCATAGATGGGAATATTGGCAGAGTCAAAGCCAAGGAAGAACGATGAAGCTTTTACTAAGTTTTCTGGAAAAGAAACTGCTCCTTGTACTTGGATCTGAGTGGATGCAAAGGCTAGATCTAACGTAGCCACTCCCTGTGTCTCAGAAAAAACCACACAGAAGGATGCCAACAGATAGAGAGTAACCTCTTCCTGAGGACATATTTTAGTTCAGATTCTAGACATATGTGATGCAAAATATTCCATTGGAGTTGAAATCAGTTTAAGGCCATTTTTACTTACAGAATCCAATGAACAATTCAAGGTTATTTGACGCTATTGTAAATTATACCATGATAATTGATTTCTCAAGCATTGGTGTTCACAATATTATTCTGCTCATTGCCTTTTTTAAAAAAGTGTGTGTGTGTGTGTGTGTGCGTGTTGTAGCGTGACTATCAAACTTTTTTTCAATAAGGTCTCTTAATTGAGTTATAGGTTATCAAAGACAATTTTAAAGTTAGGCTTTCTTTAAAAATCCTTTAACATGAAGAATGCCAAATTTTGCAGATGTTTTCATTGGGAGCCAATGATTATTAGCTCATAAATTTATCTTTAGTATGGCAGTGCCTTTGTATAGAACTGTTCAAAAATTGGGTGTTAACTGATGGCATATTGTAGGTTCTATCAACATTTCCGAAACACTGTTAGAGCAGCTTGTAAAGGGAACTGCTGTCTGACTCTAATTTTCAATGTAGTGAGATATAAACTTGTAAAATTTAAAGTTAACACCCTAGAATCTTGCTATTCTTCACGATTGACTGGTCTAATATGTCATTCAACTGGTTGTCCAGATAAACTGTGGTTTTATTTAGAAACCTCATGTGATCACAATGTGGATTTACAGGATGAACAGTGAAAAACATTAAAAGAATGATCATATCGCACACACTCCAAACAAATGAAAAATTAAGAGCACTCGGTAACAACAAAATTTCTATGCAGCTTCTAACTTGTAACTGGGGCTAAGGCTCACGCCCCCAACCTCAAATAGGTAATATTAATGTTACACTAAGTCATGTTTTTACTATGCATGTAAAGAGAATTAATGAAAATAAATATTAAATATATTTCCCTCATGAGACAATTTTCCGAGTTTAATAATCATGTATCATTCTGATAGATACACTTCCCTTTAAACCTCCTCATTAGAATGATAAAAAGTCAAGGTATTTCGGTAATCAAAATAGGAAAATGGCATGAAACTATAATAAAGGAAAGCCAGCTGAGAAGCCTGCTACAAAACAATACCATGTATAATTGGTCCTTAATTATGCAGATTTAGCAAATGGCAGAAGGACAGTTGTATTCCTTGACCAAGGCTGCCTGCCAAGTCAAGCTGACATAAACGTAGGAAGGATCCCACTCTATGATCCTGACTGCTGCATCTCTTCCACAATGACAACATATTTTTGAGTAAGAAATAAATCCGTGGATTTGCTAAAACAAGTCAAGTTGATGTGTTTGGTATAAGTGACAATTCCCAATAACACTATTACCAATGTTTTATTAAACATATCAATTTTTTTGAAATCAAAGTTTTAAGGGCACCTGAAGAAAACCAAATAATAGCCTATGCACTTGTGTAGAGGATAAGTTAACTGCATGGTTCTTTGCAAAAATAATTTCTACACATAGATGAGGGTCTTTGAAAATAAAGAAATGTCATTGAAAAAGTACATATGTGTTGTCTTTTACTACATCCATTGAAGAAACAAGCTATAGAAAAAGCTGATTATTGTTATATTTCACATTTATACCATAATTTTGCATACCTGTTAAAATATCTTAAAATGCTATTTGTAAACAAACAAGTACTTTGAAAATCATTTGTGCAGGTGCTTTCCTGGGACTGCCATAGCTAGAGTTGGCCTCTAGTACCATTGCTCTCCTTCTTGACCTCTGAGAACACACTCATTGTTAGAGAAAAGGACTGTCTATCCCTAGCTTCGCACCCATAGGTACTTACTGATTTCCTGAGAAGGTAGAAAATACCTGGACAGAATCCAACAGTACCATAGCTTCAAAATAATAAATTCAGCCTCTGATGAGCTGCAGTTGGACATATTTTCCAATCAGTCACTATGGAGGTGACTTTAACGGAAGAAAAATAAATTTAGTTGAGTAATTTCTTTCCTCCCTCCTCTCAAGTTCAATTTTTTTTTTTACTACTGTTTTGAATGAGGAAGAGAAGTAGCATGCCTCAGCAACATCTTGCCAATAAAATTTATTTCTCAACATATGGTAACAGGCACTAGCGTCATTTCCTGCTTCTTGGACAGTAAAATTGGAAAGGAGTTCCTTGACTATTTGTCAGGGCTTGAGATGCCATACAGGATCCAGGTAAAAATGTATTTCACTAGGTAAGTGAAAATCTCTGAATAGCTTAGAAGAAATAGCATCCGAAACGTTGCCAAGAATTTAAGAATAGGAGAAAAGAAGGGATAGGAACATGAGATAGAAGTGATTTAGAATGAAACTGAAAGCTAAATTAAGGTGGAACCTACATGTGGTAAGGAAATGTGGTTTGAGGGATATTTATGCCTTAATCATTATATGTTCATATGATATTCTCTACTTTAAATAGCATTATGTTAAATGGAAGAAAATACGTGTGTCTTTTTTTTTTTTCTGGATGGGTGCTAGTATGCATCAAACGTTAGTCAATCATCTATCAATCCAAAATCTCAGTGTTCACAGTAACTTGTTAAGGGTTTTAGATTTTTGTAATAAAATACAGAAATACTTTCAATGGAAAAAACTGAAATTACATTTGCATCAACATAACACTTTATGCATTCATAATAGGATTAGCCCAGAATAGTTTTAGTATCTATGAAACATTGTCTTACTGTAAAGCCTACTCATATTCCCATGTTATCAGGTGTACATTCTTAGTGGCAAGCATGAGATTCTGCAAAATAAAATAAAAGAAACTGGGTACTGCTTTGCAACCTGTGTACATCATGAATCACTGGTAAGAAACTGAATATGACCTCAGTTCCTGGAATGTACTAAAAAATCACATGTTTAAATTGGTAATTCCAAGCCCTTTTAAAGCATTTTTGTCTCAGTTATTTTGCTTTGTGGGCCTCACGTTTTAAATATGATTTTTACTGTGGTAAACCCACATAACATTAAATATACCATCTTACCCATTTTTAAGTGTACAGTTCAGTGGAGTTAGATACATTCCTAATGTGCCACCACCATGATCCCCCATCCACAAAATTTTGTTCATCTTAGAGACTGAAATTCTGTACCCACGAAACAAGAACTCTCCATTGTTGCCTCCCCACAGTTCCTGGCAGCCACCATTCTACTCTCTGTTTCAGTGACTTTGACTATTCTAACTACCTACCTCATATAAGCAGAATCGGACAGTATTTATCCTTGTATGACTGACTTATTTTACTTAGTATAATGTTTTCAAGGTTCATCCATGTTGCAGCATGTGTCAGAATCTCCTTCCTTTTTAAGGCTGAATGATATTTCACTGAAAGTAAGTGCCACATTTTGCTTGTTCATTCATCTGCTGATGGACATTTGGATTGCTTCCATATTTCAGCTGTTGTGAATAATGCAGCTATGAACATGGGTGTATAAATATCTCTTTGAGATACGCTTTCTATTCTTTTGGGTCTATACACCAAAGTGGAATTGGTGCATCATATGGTAATTCTATTTTTAAATTTTTGTGGAACTGCCATACTGTTTTTCACAGCAGTTGTATCATTTTACATTTTGAACAGTGCACAAGGATTCCAGTTTCTCTGCATCCTTGCCAACACTTGTTATTTTCAGGTTTTTTTTTTTTTTTTTTTTTTTTTTTTTTTTTTTTTTTTTTTTTGATAGGAGCCATTCTGGAAAAGGATCTTATTTAGAAAAGTACAATCCTCACTTATTTGTGTATGTTAGACAGATAAACAAATGTCATTATAAGACTTCTTCTTCCAGCATCCCCTGATTCTAAATCTTAGGAATATTGAAGATGCGATTTTCAGATTTCCACATTTTACAAATGGCATTAGTATGGTAATGACATTGATGATTATATTGTAAAAATGTACCAGTAAGACATCAGCCTGCAATTGAAATAATCCTCGGAAGTCAGTCTGTGGAATTGTTTAACAAGGGGACAGCACAGTGAAACTCTCCAAAGGTACCATTTCATTGTGCCAAATTTGATATTTAAAATGGTCCAAGGGTGGGAGAATAAAACAAAGAACCATTGACTCCTCAACATTACACAGTGTAAATTATTAAAGAAGCAGCTAATAATACAAATGTGGTCCAATTCCTTAAATAAACTCAACAAGAGTCCCTAAGTAGTCTCTAATATCTGCAGACTATACCAGGTAGTGCAAAATTAGAGTACTAATATGTGGTTTCAAAAGTATATAGCACAGTTGCTTGAGAAGGAAATCTATCAGAAGGACACATGTTTGTAAGACATTTACAGCAGAGGTTCATGTCATTTGACAACAGGTAACCTGTCAAATAATCATAGGATGAAACTACAAAATCATATGGCACCACCTCTATAACGTAACCAGAATATAAGTACGTCTCTCCCCCTCTACCTCTACTTTCTCCTTGGTCCAGTCCACCATCCTTATTTGCCTGCTCTACTGCAATAGCTTGAAATTATTTTCTCATGTACTCTTTTGCATCTTAGTGTTCTTTTAAAACAACATCCTCAATCATTTCATTCAAATGGAATTCAGGTCCTAGTACCGTTCTGTTCAAAACTGTCCAATCTCCTCTATTATGTCAGAATTAACGATGTAATTTTTGTAGCAGCCGACAAGGACTTTCACAACCTGGCTGCCTATTGCCTCTGATCTCATTCCCTACTCCTCTCCCCTTGCTCTGTCTGTTCTGGCCTAATGGTTTCTTACTGTTTATCAAACACACTGCAAGTAGTCTCAACTAGAAGCAGTTTCTCCAGACAGCTGCATGGCTTATTTATTGAATCCTCCACATTTTTCTCAAATATTACCTTGGCAAATCTGACTAAATCTGACTACTGCATTTAAAATTACAATAGATCCTGTCACACGCCACCCCCCGACCTGATCTTTGTTTTTTCCTCATACTTACTACACTTTAACTTGCTTTAAAATCTAGTTGGTGTACTTATTGTTTATGTCATATCACTGCCAGCCTGCATTACTGGATTGTAAGCTCCATAAGGACAGAATTCTTCATAGTTGTTTACTCATCAATGCATCCTGAGAGCCTAGAATAGTGCCTGACACATGGGAAGATGTTCAATAAATGTTTGTCATTCACATAACAGTGAAGCTCAGTAACTATATTAGACTCAGCGTGTTTTGATCAGAAGACCTTACTCGACCATAGTGTTCATGGTAGTTCTGTACTTATAGATAACAGGCATAGATGTGGCATTATAAGAAATTAGCTGACGCACTTCAACATTATCTTCTTATGAAGCACTTTGTAAAGTTGACTTCTTTCAGCATTAGAATAATTTACCTGTTTGAGATTCTTAGGAATGTGCTGAGTGAACTCAGTATTCCCTCCAAGAGACTTTTCCATTCCTCATCATAAGGAGATTGTCTACGAAGTCTTTTGGAAAAAAGCTGATTCGAAGATTAGAAATCAGTGTCAAAATGTCTGTACTATTTTCCAGTAACAGGGAGCAATGGATTCCCTAAGGATTTCCACAAATTTTAAAGCCTGAAAGAATGGAATTTATTCTGGATTTATAAATTGCAAAAATTCAAGTTTTACCCTAAATAAATAGCCTACAGAATTTGGGTATCTATAATGGCACAATGTGCACCAGACCAGATGCACATGTCACATAATCTATCATGATAGTCCTTTTGATGTGTCAGCTTGGATAGACTTCAATCCCCAGATAACCAACCCAACACTAATGTGGGAGTGACTGGGAAGATATTTTATTCATGTGATTAAGTTCATAATCAATTGACTTTAATTAAGGTGAATTGTCCCAGATAATCTGAGTGGGCCTGATTCAGTCAGTTGAAACACCTTAAAAATAGGGTTGAGGCTTCCCTGATGGAAGAATAAATTCCACCTGTGGAGAGCAACTTCAGCCCATGCAGGAGACTTCCACTCTACCATTCCTGATGGCCTGTACTACAGACTACAGACTTGCCTAGCCAACCCCCACAATAGTGTAAACCAATTCATTGCATAGATCTCTTTATGTGTATCTTCTACTGGTTCTGTCTCTTTGACTGAACCCTGATGAATACAGCTATTAATGCCCCAAAGTAATGTAAGACTTGATGAAGATCATAAAGGCACAGAAAATTACAAACTTAATCTAATGCCTACAGCCAATTCATTTCTGTTAGAAAAAAATAGAAATTGGAGAATCTCTACAAACTTGCCCTTGAGTAAATTTTGGACAGCTGTATTATTTATGATGGTTATGATGGTACTGCAGATACTGAATATTAATTACTCATCTTATGCCTTCAGTTGGATTTTTTATTCTTGTAGAATTATCTCCTGCACTTAAGAAATCCTCCTTTTATAAATAATTTAGAGACAAATACATTATAAATATTTCAATTATGTGATCAACAACTTTCATAAAATCTTCCCACTAGAATGTGTAAGTTGCAGGATGGAAGGCAAAATTTTCTATTTTTCTTTCTTTCTTTCTTTCTATTTTTTTTTTTTTTTTTTTTTTTTGAGACGCAGTCTTGCTCTGTGGCCCAGGCTGGAGTGAGCGGCGCCATCTTGGCTCACTGCAAGCTCCGCCCCCCAGGTTCCCGCCATTCTCCTGCCTCAGCCTCCGGAGGAGCTGGGACCACAGGCGCCGCCACCACGCCCGGCTAGTTTTTTGTATTTTTAGTAGAGACGGGATTTCACCGTGTTAGCCAGGATGGTCTTGATCTCTTGACCTCGTGATTCACTATTTTTCTTAATTTGTTCACTAACGTATTATCAATGCCTAAATCAGTAAATTATTCATAATATTTGTCAAATGAATGAATCACCTAACAATTTTATGGATAAAGGAATAATATTCCAAAGACATCTTCTTAGGCTTGTGAATTAATGCTACTGCTGTTCACTGTGGGTGAGGCGATGTGCATGTATCCACCTGTCCCCAATGTTAAGAAAAAAGACCGTCAGAATTCTGGCTACTCAATTTCTAATCATGTCATAATCGTGTTTCCTAAAAGACACAACCAGTGCCAAACCAGTTCATTTTTCCCAGGTCACAGTACTGCTGATAATATTGATTATCAAATTGAAGAATGATGTTTTAGGTTTGAAAGTTAATAGCAGAAAAGCATTTCCTAATTCATCCAGAGCATCTATACTCATGCTAGTAAATTTTCTTGCAGTTAAAATGTTTGGTTTTTTGTTTGTTTGTTTGTTTACTCTTCACTATTTTTGTTTGCTTGTGCCAACAAAATTCCAGAAGTTGCAAAGCAGCAATTTCTTCCTTAGCAAGAGGAACACACAGAGTTTAGACTTCTGTTCTATTAAAACTGCTTTGTGTACATCCACATTGTATCTTTGTCATGAAATCATGTCACTGTTACTTTCTTCTAAATTCCTATAACTTATATCTTCATAACACCTGTAATGACGGTCAACATTTTGGGGATACTCTCTTCATATCAATGATAAAAATATACAGTGGCCTTCTAATAGGGCACTTTTCATTTTATCTGTCCAAACTAGTTACTTTCCTTCACAGCACTGCTTTATCAATTAAAAAAGAAAAACAAAAATAAAAGCAAAAATATCCTTTCTTCATCTCACATCTTTGTTCCAGATCTTACAATGACCATTAACTTTTCTGCCAATGCAAGCTGAGCATTCTGCCTTGGTAATTAAGATGTTTTAAGAACTTGGGATCAGAAGTCAGAATGCCTGAGTTTGAATTTTGGTTTTGAGGTTTATTATTTGCATGACTCAGGCAAGTTTTTTGAATGCATTGTACTTAATCATCCTAATCTGTAAAACGGAGACAGAAATAGCATCCATTTCATGAGAGGGGTTAGGAGGATTGAGGGAGTTAATATATACATGGGAAGAATTTAGAATGGTCACTGTCAGATGATAACTGCAGAATAAATAAATTTTAGCTATCGTCATCAGTATTAAAATAATTATTTTAACTTGTACCACATGTTGGTCAAGCATTATTTGCTATTTTGGGGAATGTGTACTTTAATATAGATTCAGGCAATCTGCACAGCCAGGGACAGAGAGAAACTGGACTTAACAGTATTCTTTAGATTTGCTGGCACAGCTCTACCGGCCTGTGTGTGATTTGGCTAATTGCGCATTCGGAGAAGAGCCAACAGTAACAGTTTATCCAATGAGAGGAAACATTCAGCTTTAGTAATCGCCCTACTAAAAGAAATACTTTGATGCTGAGTCAGGAACTTTGGCTTTATTTAAATAAATACTGTTTCTTCTAGGGAGATAGTTTTTATTTTCAGAAATCCTTAAGAGAGTTTTTCTTTTAAAAAAAATCAATGACGAGAATATTGTAATTCAAAGCTAAAGTTGGCAGAAACTCCTTGGCTTTCTGAAAATGACCTTTGACCCGACATGGTAAAATGCATACCCATTTTATCTTTCTTCCACTAAACCCTAATATCACTACTCTGGCTAGTTCATTTTACTGATTCCAAACTCTCCTAGTATAATTTTTGCCTCTACTATTTTGCTTATATTGCTTTTACCTTTGTAGAAGTCTCTCTCTAATGTTTGGAGGTTACAGTCATGTTTTCTGTGTCCCAAACTCTTCAATATCTCTAGTCACTGTCAACCTTTCCATTTATGTATTTAGTTAGGCAACATTGACTCTGTGCTCCCTGTATTTCAGGCACTGTTTTAGGAGCGTAAAATACAGGAGTAGATAATAGACCAAGGGTGTGCTCGTCCTCAGAGGAGCTTGCATTAAAGTGAGGAAAATGCGGTGGGGCATGCCCAAGATGGCCGAAAAGTAACAGCTCCAGCCTCCAGCTCCCAGCGTGAGCGACACAGAAGACTGGTGATTTCTACATTTTCAACTGAGGTACCGGGTTCATCTCACTAGGTCATGTTGGACAGTTGGTGCTGGTCCACGGGTGCAGCCCGACCAGCAAGAGCTGAAGCAGGGCGAGGCATCACCTCACCTGGGAAGCACACTGGGGAAGGGAATTCCTTTTCCTAGCCAAAGGAAATTGAGACACAACACCTGGAAAATTGGGTAACTCCCACCCTAATACTGTGCTTTGCCAAGGGTCTTAGCAAATGGCACATCAGGAGATTATATGCCACACCTGGCCCAGAGGGTCCCACTCCCACAGAGTCTCCCTCATTGCTAGCACAGCAGTCTGAGATCTAACTGCAAGGTGGCAGCGAGGCTAGGGGAGGGGCGCCCGCTATTGCTGAGGCTTAAGTAGGTAAACAAAGTTGCTAGGAAGCTCGAACTGGTGGAGTCCACTACAGCTCAAGGAGGCCGGCCTGCCTCTGTAGACTCCTCCTCTGGGGACAGGTTATAGCTAAACAAAAAGCAGCAGAAACCTCGGCAGAGGTAAATGCCCCCGTCTGACAGCTTTGAAGAGAGCAGTGGATCTCTCAGAACAGAGGTTGAGATCTGAGAATGGACAGATTGCCTGCTCAAGTGGGTCCCTGACCCCTGAGTAGCCTAACTGGGAGACATCCCCCACTAGGGGCAGACTGACACCCCACACCTCACACGGTGGAGTACACCCCTGAGAGGAAGCCTCCAGAGCAAGAATCAGACAGGTACACTTGCTGCTCAGCAATATTCTATCTTCTGCAGTCTCTGCTGCTGATACCCAGGGAAACAGGGTCTGGAGTGGACCTCAAGCAATCTCCAACTGACCTACAGCTGAGGGTCCTGACTGTTAGAAGGAAAACTAACAAATAGGAAGGACACGCACACCAAAACCCCATCAGTACATCACCATCATCAAAGAACAGAGGCAGATAAAACCACAAAGATGGGGAAAAAGCAGTGCAGGAAAGCTGGAAATTCAAAAAATCAGAGCAGGTCTCCCCCTGCAAAGGAACACAGCTCATCACCAGCAACGGATCAAAGCTGGATGGAGAATGACTTTGATGAGTTGAGAGAAGAAGGCTTCAGTTGATCAAACTCAGAGCTAAGGGAGGAACTACAAAACCAGCGCAAAGAAACTAAAACCCTGAAAAAAGATTTGATGAATAGCTACCTAGAATAACGAATGTAGAGAAGTCCTTAAAAGAACTGACAGAGATGAAAACCATAACACGAGAACTACGTGACAAATGCACAAGCTTCAGTAACTGACTCAATCATCTAGAAGAAAGAGTATCAGCGACTGAAGATCAAATGAATGAAATGAAGCGAGAAGAGAAGCGTAGAGAAAAAAGAGTAAAAGGAAATGAACAAAGCCTCCAAGAAATATGGATTATGTGAAAAGCCCAAATCTACGTCTGATTGGTGTGCCTGAAAGTGAGGGGGAAAATGGAACCAAGTTGGAAAACACTCTTCAGGATATCACCCAGGAGAACTTCCCCAAACTAGTAAGGCAGGCCAACAGTCAAATGCAGGAAATACAGAGAATGCCACAAAGATACTCCTCGAGAAGAGCACCTCCAAGACACGTAACTGTCAGATTCACCAAAGTTGAAATGAAGGAAAAAATGTTAAGGACAACCAGAGAGAAAGGTCGGGTTACACACAAAGGGAAGCCCATCAGACTAACAGCAGATCTCTTGGCAGAAACTCTCCAAGCCAGAAGAGAGTGGGGGCCAATATACAACATTCTTAAAGAAAAGAATTTTTGACCCAGAACTTCATATTCAGCCAAACTAAGTTTCATAAGTGAAGGAGAAATAAAATCCTTTACAGACAAGCAAATGCTTAGAGATTTTGTCACCACCAGGCCTGCCATACAAGAGATCTTGAAGGAAGCACTAAACATGGAAAGGAACAACAGGTAATAGCCATTGCAAAAACATGTCAAAATGTAAAGTCCATCGACGCTAGGAAGAAACTGCATCAACTAGCAAGCAAAATAACCAGCTAATATCATAATGACAGGATCAAGTTCACACATAACAATATTAACCTTAAATGTAAATGGGATAAATGGTCCTATTAAAAGACACAGACTGGCAAATTGTATAAAGAGTCAAGACCCATCAATTTGCTGTATTCAGGAGGCCCATCTCACGTGCAGAGACATACATAGACTCAAAATAAAGGGATGGAGGAAGATCTACCAAGCAAATGGAGAACAACAACAAAAAAAAGCAGGGGTTGCAACCCTAGTCTCTGATCAAACAGACTTTAAACCAACAAAGATCAAAAGAGACAAAGAAGGCCATTACATAATGGTAAAGGGATCAATTCATCAGGAAGAGCTAACTATCCTAAATATATATATACCCAATACAGGAGCACCCAGATTCATAAAGCAAGTCCTTAGAGACTTACAAAGAGACTTAGACTCCCGTACAATAATAATGGGAGACTTTAACACCCCACTGTCAACATTAGACAGATCAATGAGACAGAAAGTCAACAAGGATATGCAAGAATTGAACTCAACTCTCCACCAAGCAGATCTAATAGACATCTACAGAATTCTCCACCGCAAATCAACAGAATATACATTATTCTCAGCACCACATCACACTTATTCCAAAATTGACCACATAGTTGGAAGTAAAGCACTCCTCAGCAAATGTAAAAGAACAGAAATTATAACAAACTGTCTCTCAGACCACAGTGCAATCAAACTAGAACTCAGGACTAAGAAACTCAATCAAAACCGCTCAACTACATGGAAACTGAACAGCCTGCTCCTGAATGACTACTGGGTACATAACGAAATGAAGGCAGAAATAAAGATGTTCTTTGAAACCAATGAGAACAAAGATACAACATGCCAGAATCTCTGGGACACATTTAAAGCAGTGTGTAGAGGGAAATTTATAGCACTAAATGCCCACAAGAGAAAGCAGGAAAGATTTAAAATTGACACCCTAGCATCACAATTAAAAGAACTAGAGAAGCAAGAGCAAGCACATTCAAATGCTAGCAGAAGGCAAGAAATAACTAAGATCAGAGCAGAACTGAAGGAGATAGAGACACAAAAAACCCTCCAAAAAATCAGTGAATCCAGGAGCTGGTTTTTTGAAAAGATCAACAAAATTGATAGACCACTAGCAAGACTAATAAAGAAGAAAAGAAAAAAGAATCAAATGGATGCAATAAAAAATGATAAAGGGTATATCACCACTGACCCCACAGAAATACAAACTACCATCAGAGAATACTATAAACACCTCTACGCAAATAAACTAGAAAGCCTTGAAGAAATGGATAATTTCCTGGACACTTACACACTCCCAAGACTAAACCAGGAAGAAGTAGAATCCCTGAATAGACCAATAGCAGGCTCTGAAATTGAGGCAATAATTAATAGCCTACCAGTGAAAAAAAGTCCAGGACCAGACGGATTCACAGCCGAATTCTACCAGAGGTACAAGGAGGAGCTGGTACCATTCCTTCTGAAACTATTCCAATCAATAGAAAAAGAGGGAATCCTCCCTAACTCATTTTACGAGGCCAATATCATCCTGATACCAAAGCCTGACAGAGATACAACAAACAAAGAGAATTTCAGACCAATATCCCTGGTGAACATCGATGCAAAAATCCTCAATAAAATACTGGCAAATCGAATCCAGCAGCACATCAAAAAGCTTATCCACCATGATCAAGTGGGCTTCATGCCTGGGATGCAAGGCTGGTTCAACATACGCAAATCAATAAACGTAATCCAGCATATGAACAGAACCAAAGAAAAAAACCACATGATTATCTCAATAGATGCAGAAAAGGCCTTTGACAAAATTCAACAGCCCTTCATGCTAAAAACTCTCAATAAATTCGGTATTGATGGAACGTATCTCAAAATCATAAGAGCTATTTATGACAAACCCACAGCCAATATCATACTGAATGGGCAAAAACTGGAAGCATTCCCTTTGAAAACTGGCACAAGACAGGGATGCCCTCTCTCACCACTCCTGTTCAACATAGTGTTGGAAGTTCTGGTTAGGGCAATCAGGCAAGAGAAAGAAATCAAGGGTATTCAGTTAGGAAAAGAAGAAGTCAAATTGTCCCTGTTTGAAGATGACATGATTGTATATTTAGAAAACCCCATTGTCTCAGCCCAACATCTCCTGAAGCTGATAAGCAACTTTAGCAAAGTCTCACGATACAAAATCAATGCACAAAAATCACAAGCATTCTTATACACCAGTAACAGACAAACAGAGAGCCAAATCATGAATGATCTCCCATTCACAATAGCTTCAAAGAGAATGAAATACCTAGGAATCCAACTTACAAGGGAGGTAAAGGACGTCTTCAGGGAGAACTACAAACCACTGCTCAGTGAAATAAAAGAGGACACAAACAAATGGGGGAACATACCATGCTCATGGATAGGAAGAATCAATATTATGAAAGTGTCCATACTACCCAAGATAATTTATAGATTCAATGCCATGCCCATTAAGCTACCAATGACTCTCTTCACAGAATTGGAAAAAAAACTGCTTTAAAGTTCATATGGAACCAAAAAAGACCCTGCATTGCCCAGACAATTCTAAGCCAAAAGATCAAAGCTGGAGGCATCACGCTACCTGACTTCAAACTATACTACAAGGCTACAGTAACCAAAACACCACGGTACTGGTACCAAAACAGAGATATAGACCAATGGAACAGAACAGAGTCCTCAGAAATAATACTACATATCTGCAGTCATCTGATCTTTGACAAACCTGACAAAAACAAGAAATGGGGAAAGGATTCCCTATTTAATAAATGGTGTTGGGAAAATTGGCTAGCCATAAGTAGAAAGCTGAAACTGGATCCTTTCCTTACTCCTTATACAAAAATTAATTCAAGATGGATTAGAGACTTAAATGTTAGACCTAAAACCATAAAAACCTTAGAAGAAAACCTGGGTAATACCATTCAGGACATAGGCATGGGCAAAGACTTCATGTCTAAAACACCAAAAGCAATGGCAACAAAAGCCAAAATTGACAAATGGGATCTAATTAAACTAAAGAGCTTCTGCACAGCAAAAGAAACTACCATCAGAGTGAACAGGCAACCTACAGAATGGGAGAAAATTTTTGCAATCTACTCATGGCTATAAATGGCCAGAACCTATAAAGAACTCAATCAAATTTACAAGAAAAAAACAACCCCATCAAAAAGTGGGCAAAGGATATGAACAGACATTTCTCAAAAGAAGACATTTATGCAGCCAACAGACACATGAAAAAATGTTCATCATCACTCGCCATCAGAGAAATGCAAATCAAAACCACAATGAGATACCATCTCACACCAGTTAGAATGACAATCATTAAAAAATCAGGAAACAACAGGTGCTGGAGAGGATGTGGAGAAATAGAAACACTTTTACACTGTTGGTGAGACTGTAAACTAGTTCAACCATTGTGGAAAACTGTGTGGCAATTCCTCAACGATCTAGAACTAGAAATACCATTTGACCCAACCATCCCATTACTGGGGATATACCCAAAGGATTATAAGTCATGCTGCTATAAAAACACGTGCACATGTATGTTTATTGTGGCACTATTCACAATAACAAAGACTTGGAATCAACCCAAATATCCATCAGTGACAGACTGGATTAAGATAATGTGGCACATATACACCATAGAATACTATGCAGCCATAAAAAGGATGAGTTTGTGTCCTTTTTAGGGACATGGATGCAGCTGGAAACCATCATTCTCAGCAAACTATTGCAAGAACAGAAAATCAAATACCGCATGTTCTCACTCATAGGTGGGAACTGAACAATGAGATCACTTGGACGCAGGAAGGGGAATATCACACACCGGGGCCTATTGTGGGGAGGGGGGTGGGGGGAGGGGGGGAGAGATAGCATTAGGAGATATACCTGATGTAAATGACGAGTTAATGGGTGCAGCACACCAACATGGCACATGTATACATATGTAACAAACCTGCACGTTGTGCACATGTACCCTAGAACTTAAAGTATAATAAAAAAATAAAGTGAGGAAAATGCATCATTATAGTTTATACAAATAATTAATTACAGATGTTATGAAAGAATGCTAGAACATTTAAGAAGAATGTTGTTACAAAAATCCTAAATGAGAAAGCGATGTTTAAAGTTGAAATCTTGAAGAATTAAGATGAATTAGTTGAGCAAAATTCTAAAGATAAAGGGGAAAGAGGATGTTTATAGCAATGAAAAGAATGATTTATGTAGAAGCAACAAATTTTGAAGATTGTAAGATGGGAAGAATCATGGAACCATTAAAGAACTGAAAGAAATTCAGTGTAGCTGCAGCTTAGATAAGCAAGAAATAGTAAGGCTATGACACTGTACCATGAATGACTGGGATCACTTCAAGAATACATATTAGTGCACATTTGGATTCAAGATCTTGACATATAATAGTAATACATATTTATTTTATTATGTTATAATCTATATTAATTTTATATTCCTCCAAACAGTTAATGCAGATTCCATACAAAGGCTTTAAGGTGGAAGCACAGAGTTCTTGTCATTTATTTTTTTCACTTGCCGCACAGGCATATCATAGGCAAAAATAATTACTTATTGAGATTATTCTACAGGGTTCCACTTTATCCTATTCAGCCTTGCTTTTTTGTCTGTAGGAATGGACACACACACACACACACACACACACACACACACACACACACACACAGTTTCTTAATATTACAAGGACAGAAGAGTTTTCAAATAAAACCCAGATACCTGAGTAATTACTTGGACTACTTGATTTTAATCAATGTAAAATATTGTAACCTTCCATGACTGAAGATTCTTGTTGAAACCTGGAATAAAATCCTCTGATGTAGGCATTATAAGATCCCTTAGGGTGGTTAAATTTTGTAAGTACTTAACCATAAAATAAAACCACATAATAAAAATGGTGCAGCTTGGGTGTTACCATTTTAGGATCACAGCTGTTATAAGTGACTAGTGAGAAATAAATAACCTATGTCCATTTTGTTATCTCAATTCAAAGCTTCTCAAGTTTAGGTCTTAATACCAAAGGCATAATAAAAGGAATGTCCTCAATTTATGGACATGGAGTATATAAAAATAAGAATAGGGCCTACAAAACTCTGAACTTCAAGAGGTAAATTATATAAACATTTGAACATTGAAATTATTCAGAGCTTTAACATACAAAAATATAAATAAATGTTTAGGTTAAAAATCCTAAAATGTAAATGTTTATAGTCAGAGAGAGAGAGAGAGAAAGAGAGAGAGACAGAGAAAACACACTCTTGGTCTTTAACAACAAAGGAAATAATAAGTGCAAGGCCTGGGTCTTAGCTGTCTGCATATCCTAGAGGAGAGCTCTTTCATGAAATATTCTCGCTAGATTAGAGCTCAGGGCCACTGTGCCAATCAAGAGTAAAGGGGCAAATGGAACTTTCAAGCTTTCATCCCAGGGCCTCATTTACCTACTAATTACTGATGAAATCATTATAAGGCCTCCATCAGTTAACACACCACTCATTTCTGTTAACACATGAATGCTGTCAGAGGCCATGGTGTGCTATTTAGGTTGCTATTTATCAGAGAATTTAAATGTGTTTCCAGTTCAGTTAACAATCAAAAGTCACTCTTCTTAAATTAGTTCAAGTAAAGTAAAGCAAACATACTGATATCAATTCATATAATCCACCAATCTGTTTCATTACCTAGATATGTAAGAATTTTAAAATACTTTGCATTTAAAATAGGAAAATATGTGAAATGTTCAAATAGCCTTGCCCCTAAATTTAAAATTATTATCTTCTTTGTACATTAAACTCAATTTCCTTTCCTTGTCTAAACTAAAGCAATACAAATTTTTGTAAATTTGCTCTAAATCTATTTTAGAGACAAAAAATGTTGCCTCACACATATATTTGGTCACAGATGTTATTATTAGCAGTGAATTAGACAAGCTTTTTTTTTTCTCTTAGGAATTTAAATACGTGTTAAATAAGCCTGCCAGTAAATGGTCCAGGAAGGCTAAGGGATAAATCAGTTAGGAGGTGAACAGAGTTGACTCTTCATCAACTTTATTTGCATGTTGAATACTTGCATCAGTCTGAAGCAATTTGTTTTTCATACTTGTGTTCATTTCTTTTTAACAGAGTAATTTACTTTATATATACCTTTCTTTCATTCAGAAATGAAGAAAATACCACGGAGCCGTGTGCTGGATTCAGATGTACTAGTTCACAATAGTCAGTTGATACATTTTCAGGGATATTTTGAGTTAGTTCTTAAATTTGTTATTTAAAGTTACTTTATGTAATAATGACTTTATATAAAAGTATTGTTTTATATAATACTTTCATTCACAATGATGAATTTATTTAAAATATTTAAATAATATAAATGTATAATTAAATATCTTATGTTAAAAACAAAGCTTATAAATTTATAATTACACATATTATGTTAAAAAAGCTTATGAAAGTCACAATTTTGTAATTGTTTTACTTAATTGTTAGTATCCTCTATGTCCATGATATTGTTTTAGTATATTTTATTCATGTGCTGGAAATACGTCAAGCAAACTTTACGTTTGATGATGTCACATTAGTAGCCATGGTGCAAGTATATATGACATGAAAATTGTTAAAAAAAAAAAAAAGCCATAACAAAATCTGGGCTTAATTTTTTCTTTTGTTGATATTCTAGACTTAAGAAAGTGATGAAGAAAATATGTATAAAACAGATTAAACTTAAAATTGTGTTATTTCAGTAGAGATTACATTGTAAACAGCACACACCTACATAAAGGGATAAAATATTCTTCCTTAAAAACTATTAACCATTTCAATGAAGAAGTCATTTACATGATTGAAAAACAAGTGAAGTTCTGGCATATATCTTTAGTTGTACAACTTTGTCTTACTTGTTACATAAAAAAAAATCAACTAACATTCATGTTAAAACTAGAAATACCTTCATAGGGTGGTTATGGATACAAAAGCCAGAAAAAATTAACAAAAACATTCTCTGAAATCAATTGACTGTATGAAATCTATAATAAAATTATGATATGTAATATTATTACTTATAAGTTACATCGTACACATCTTCATGTCACTATTATACTAAACACACACAAACAGGTTTCCTTTGGAGAGTCCATTAGTAAAACATTTACAACTGATTATATGAATATATAAAATATAACACTACAAAATATAAATTAAAAGTATGTGATAAAGTAAAACAAAAGTAGAGGCATAAAAATCAAGCCAGAAGGGAGACTTATAACAATAACAAGAGCAACAACAAAAATGATGAAAACTTATTAAATTTCTATGGGTACCTCAATTTTCTCTAAGCCTCCCTCTAATCACTTTGACGAATAAGATCCAGTGGCCTACTCATTCACAGTATTTATCAGATGAAAGCGTTGCAGTCACTTAGGAGAAACTATTTTTGATCCTACATGTGTTTTCACAAGTTGGGTCAAATTCCTATCATTGCAGGTTATTATGAGTGACTATAAATGCATACAAACAAATACATTGGAAAATATTTCCTTCTATCTCTAAAAGTAAAGAATTTTTATTGTATTAACTGAATCTCTAAAAAATTTTGTCTCAATTTTCTGCACTTCGTCATCCCCGCGGGAGCGGAATTCCTGGCAAGTTGCTCTTCCTGGATTTCCCCTGTAAGGAAGAACACACTGCACAGGGACAGTGGATTTCAAAGTCCTTCGAAGATGGATTAGCACAGATTGTCTTCATTTTTGTTAATGTGGAGCAATCCTAGAAACTTCACATAAAGTTGTATTAAAATTAAACTACAAACTACATCTTTTTTCCAATTATATGTGTGTATACCATGATTTTCAATTGTTTTGGGTCCTGCATTATCTTTCCAGCTATTCCCTTCTACTGTGTCTGCCTTGAGCATTGCATTACTGATTAAACTGAAATGCTCACCAGTTCTACGATATGTCATACATTTAAGCACATTTTATTTTGCTTGTGACATTTGTTCTTTTAGTTGAGAATACCTTATACCTTTATCTCTGATCAAGGAATTTCTGTTTACATTTAATACTTAGGGTTAAGTGCTAACACTTGAGCCTCCCAGGAAAAGTTAGTATCTTTTTCTTCTCTGCTCCTAGAAGATATTTCTTATATATCTATTTTTCAGCATCTTTTAAACTCAGGATTTCGGTTGTGTTCGTATCTGCCTCTATAACCCTGAAGGTCTTTAAGTTGAGGTCTAGGTCTTTGTCTCAGCCACTGGGAGGAACAGAAGTGCTTTACACGGGTTCAGCGCTCACAAATAAATACCAGTCCACACCAGTGCACAGTGATGAATGGAGACAATCACTACCTTTACATTAGCTTAGAATTTTACTTCATAGCCCACAACTGTCAACTATAATAGTACAGACAAATAGCAACATGTGGGTTCATTTTCCTCACAGTGATAGCAAACAGTGAATACACTTGCTAATAATCAGATATAAGAAACCTTACCAATTTAGAAAAATCCTCAGTTTTATGCAGAAATTTTTAATTGACAATTTTAAGGTAAAGCTTTGGATAAAGGCTAGATATTAATAATCAAATGATAAAACCAAGGTAGAAAAAAGTTATTTTTTAGAAAAAAATGTCAGGAAAAACTAAATGTCAGTTAGATTTTGGCATTTAACTTTATACTGTTAATATTTATTTTTCATTTTAAATTGAAAATATTTTTTCAGGTTATAGTAATTTACCATTAGCTAGATATTTTATTTTAGGGTTCTCTCCTATCCCCAACAGAAACACCAATGCACCTAAACATCTTTATTTCTCAAACTTATAATAAAATTAGTATAGCGTTTATTGATAATTTTATACCCACTTGCACTTATTTTACTTTAATTCAGTTAGAATCTATTTTTAGTAATCCTCAGTTACTTTTACTTTATTTTTTAATAGAAATGGGGTCTTGCTGTGTTTCCCAGGCTGGTCTGGAACTCCTGGGTTCGAGCAATCCTCCTGCCTCAGCCTCCCAAAGTACTGGGATTATAGGCATGAGCCACTGTGTCTGGCCCAACACTGCATAAATCATAATTTGTCTACTTGGGTCAAATTCACCTGAGCAGTATTATTGTTCTTCCTTCCTTCCTAACACTGGAAAATTTTCCTTGAGTTTATCTAGGTCACATTGTCCACAAACATAAGCCAAATAGTACCTAAAATACTTGCTTATTATAATTCTTACTGTAATACTCAGAAAAAATTATCCTACAACAAATGCAACAGAAACTGTGGCTTTTTTCTTTCTTCCAGGTGACCGCACATATTCTTCCAAGACATGCACTTCATGTCTGGCCAAGTGACAAGAATAATTTTCAGCCACAATGATGAATTTCGCGAACTTTATAAACATTATTGGCACGTGGTTCTTATTTGACCCACTCTTATTTGCCTTTCCAAACAACAGATGAAATGTTACAATGCTATATACATGTATGAATTGTATAACTGAGAAAAATAAAAATTACAATTTTCCAAAATAATAAACAAAGGAAGTTCTGGCAATGTTCTGGTTCTCTTCTACTTTCCCTTCCTCCACTTTCATACTCAACCCCTTGAAGGTGAGGCTGGTCAACTGACTGCTCTGGGGGTGGGGCCATTCTGGTTTCTATCTAAAGAACGGTGAAAAAATGGAGCTGAGCCAGATCTCTAAGCCCTAGGGACTTCCGGCTGCCTGAAGCCTTCCAGGCTATGGATTGTCAAAAAAGTTTCTGAAGTGCAAGAGTGTGTTCAAAGGACACTCTTTTACAAGGCACACACATCTTTTGCATTAATATTCCCTGATGCGTATTTGTCACTGCTTACATCTAAAGGTAAAGCTTCAGAAGACGTTTTCTCTCTCTGCATAATGTCATGACTTAAAAGAAAAATTGTCCATTTTGTTCAGCTTTCTAAATAATGTTAAGAAACAGCCAGTGTATTATATTTTGTCATCAAAATCATCCAAGTTAGTGATTCCTGACAATTATTTATTTAAAATAATCTGTAGGCTTGTGTATATCTGAAGATTATTGTTATCATTATTTGAGATGGAGTCTCTGTCACCCAGGCTGGGGTGCAGTGGTGTGATCTCAGCTCACTGCAGCCTCTGCTCTCTGGGTTCAAGCAATTCTCTTGCCTCAGCCTCCCAAGTAGCTGGGACTACAGACACACGCCACTACATCTGAGTAATTTTTCTATTTTTAGTAGAGTTGGAATTTCACCATTTTAGCCAGGCTGGTCTCGAACTCCTGACCTCAAGTGATCTAACCCCCTGCTCGGCCTCCCAAAGGGCTGGGATTACAGGTATGAGCTGCTGTGCCTAGCCTGAAGATTATTATTTTAACCAGTATTATCTTCCTCCCTATTCAGAATGCTACAATATATGTTTTAAGATTCACCTAAAAATGGCATTATATTTTCAATGGATAGAATATGAAATCTTATTATTAAATGTAAACTTTATATTCTACAAAACATATTAGCTCATAGTGCCATTTATTACCTATCTAATTAGATAATGCACAGTAAGCGTCTCTGTCTCAATACAAAATAAGGGCAAAATAATCTATATTCTTGAAGACAATGTAGCAGAGAATTTGGAAAAGGTTAAATGAGATATTTTATAGAATTCTGATGTTTCTCAGAAATAATTAGCTCTACAAAATTTCAGTATTTTTGTAAAATTTTTCATTTCTTGATTGCTATCCTAGCCACTCCTAGCATCTCTAGGCAGGGCACTGAACTGAAAGGGAAACTTAGATTCTTCTTTCAAACCAGCAGAATAATAAACTTACGTCTCAAAGGCGGTGCAAATACAGGGTTGTGTCCACTATTTAAGATCAGATAAAACTCTTCCTGAAATTGTTGAACTTGGTACTTCTATTGATCTTTATTAGTTGCTGCCATTCTGGAGTCAGAATTCTTAATGCTTTGACAACAAGTGCATTGCCTCAGATGGAACGCTCTTCCGGCACAGACCAGACCCCTTTCTAGTAACCTTCTCCTCCCTACAAGGTCAAGGGGCTAGGGATATATAGGATGGGCGGACCCTTCTACCCCAGCCTTTCCCCTGCCACCCTTCACTTCTGTCACTCATGGTTCCCAATCCACTCCTCCCCCACTTTAAGAGGCTACGGAGAATGATTTCCTCTCGTGGACTGAAGGACAACATTACAGAGCTATCTTATCTTACCCTCAGAAGAAATCTAAGCCATTTGAGGAAGTTAAGAATGGCTTTGATTACTGAAGCTATTTCTTTCCCATAAATTGAACATGGCATAAGAGATTCTTGAACTTGTTCAGAGAATCTGCCCTCACCCTTGCCCTTCTTGGTTTTCTAGAAGGGATTACTGACTTCTGCTGCCTAGGGTCCTCCCTATATTACCTTTTTGTAATCATTACAACTTGATGCTTATTTTTAAAGGCTATATATAAACATAGAAACTCTGTTTTATTTTAGTTCTGATTTCACTTATAATTTAAAAAATTACATCAATCAATTTCCTTTTCAGAATTAAGATTCTTTTTGAGAAACTTTTGAAGTCAAATACATTTGTCTTACTGTATACAAGATCATGTGGCCAATTAAGAAGCTCTCTTTTACCTGCAAAGGTGAGAAACATTTTAAAGTAGAAAAATAAACCATTACTAAAAATTGCAATGGAAGTAATGAGCTTTAACCTCGATTTTTGTCAATTTGACTTTGGTTGCCTGTCCATCTGTATACCTATATATCTAAAGAAAAACATTGGCTGGTAAAAGACGCTTCTTCAATAACACTGTACGTGTTATATTTGTTCCTTTTTCTAGAGTTCCTGTTTATTTATTTAGAATATGAAAATATAATGAACAAAACTAGTGTTAAGAGAGTAATACATTTTAGAGAATCTGAAGTATGTTTGAAAAATAGCAGTAAATTAAGAAAGTTTTAAGAATTTATTCTGTGAAAACTTTATAAGAAATTAATTGTATATGTTCCTACAAATTCCCCCAATGTGCATAAACATCCACATAATGAAATAGGAATTAGTACCCTGGGCTCTTTTCCCTCATTTGATTAACATGCTTATTTTAGGGGGGAAAAAAAAAAACACTGGTGAAAGCTATGGCTTTTGAATGAAAAAGAGGGGGAAAAGAGCCCACAGTGTCACAGATGGCTGTCGGAATAAAATGAAGCATGGGTCTGCTGAGAGAATCAAGCATCAGTGTGAAATCCGAACAGAAAGGCACGGAGCAGAAGGCAACATTTCAAAAGGCATTTGGCGCCAAGTGGCATTGTGAGGGTTAATTTACTGCCAGGAGCTGCTGGGCCTTTCATTCTCCAAAGACACACAATAGACAGATCCCCGAAGTGCCCGTCATAATCACAGATGCTGGGGGATTAATGCTAAGATGAAAGCTTCATGAATATTAAAAATATCAAAACTGATAATGATGTAGCAGAGTCTGAAATAACATTCAATCTCAAAGTCTAAGAGTATGGCACGCAGGCGTAGTAAGACACTGTCTTTTAAAAACTGGTTAAAACCTACTCAGTTTGTAACAGAAAGAAGCTTATGCATATTAGGACCTGAATTGGCTGCCAAACTTTACAAATTGCACAGACTAATTACCATAATTAAGCCTTGGATTGAAGAAGAAAATTCCATTTATCTCGGGCTGACTCAGTGGAACTTCAACAAAGAAAACACTGACATCAGATGGGCTTTTCCCTCAAACGATGTTTCAAAGCCCACTAAAAATAAACAAACAAACAAAAGAGGTCCCATCCTCTTAGAAGCAGAAATAGTAACCATTCAGTTCAAAATGGAGTTGAAGGAAAGGATTGTTCAATGTTATGGATACTGGTTTAGGTCAAGTTAGTCTACTGCACATGAGAAGCTCCATTTAAAAATAAAAGGAATTCCTTAATTTAAAAATCCGAATTATAAATATTTATCTAAGATAATTGATAAAAACTGAGTGGATTTCAATTTATTCAATTGACTTAATAAATACGTCTGTGATTTAACTGTGATTTAGAATTTAGTTGGCTTACTTTCCGGTAAAGATGAAGTTAGAATAACTTGCTAAATATCTTAACCGACTCCTATTGCAGACATCAGTAATAACAGAAGTAAATCAGGTTAGACCACATTTTGTTTATTTTTAGACTTTCTTAAAACATTTATAAAAAGCCATGTCAGTGAATATAATGGGTATTTCCATGTGCTGCCTAGCCTGAATTCAGTTAATTAGTTTATTAGTGAATCAGTGAACTTTGGGAAAAAAAATTGTAATCATGAAAGCTGAGTGATAAAGTGGCTACAATAATGAATACTTTTGAAGCTTGTTTCAGACACTACCCAGAATAAAGGATTTAAAACAATTATGTCTGATTATGGGAAACATTGAGCAAACTAATTTTTAATCAGTGTTGAACATTTGGTTTATATTTTGAAATGAATTGATCTTGAATTAGAGTAAAGCATTTGCACTGTTAGTTTACAATAGTTGCTTGCAGAGATTGTAAAACTGGCCATATGTTGATTTTACTGGTTGACATGTGGAAATGTTTTTGGTGTGCTTTCTCCTATATTTTAATAATTTAAAATATTTTGCTAACCACAGTTTTTACTTGCCCCCTTTCTCTTATCCAATAGTATCTTCTAATCTCAATTTATCCACTGCCCTGAGTCGTGCGTTCTAGTAACCTGTTCTTCAGAGTTATTTAAGTTTCAAATACAATCACACTGTTTATCTTCCCTTCCTCAACGATTCATCTTTAGGATGAAGTCCAAATTCCTTAGCACAGCAAACAAGGTCATTGTATCTGGCCGTAGTCTACTTCTCAGTCTTCATTCCTTGTTAACCCTTTCTCATTTGTTAATTTATTTCCTGAAATTAATTTACATTTCCTGAGGGTTTTGAAGACCTATATTTCAGGCACTGCCATAGCCACTGGGGATAAATACTAACAAAACAAATATGACTCCCTGCCTCCATGAAGATTATAGTTAGGGGAAGGAGAAATACGTTTTTAAAAATTGTCTGTTTCTCCTTTCTCTCCCCCACCACCCCAGACGTGTGCATAGGCATATGTACTTTTTCGCTTTCCAACTGCAAATCGAGGTGATACAGCACAGTGGCTAAGGACATAAATTCTGAAGCCTTGTTCAAATCTTGACTCCACCGCTCAATGACATTGAACTTGGGCAAGTTACCCCACCATACCTATATGCCATTTCTCAAGGGTTGTTGTGAGGATTAAATAAGCAAGTACAATTTAACTACCTGAAACGGTCTGGCACATAGCAATAGCAGCCATGATTATTATTAGTGCAGACAGTGCTAGAAAGGGAAAAAGTCAGTGTCATGACGGGTCATGACTGGGGGAGGAGCCCTAACTTGGTCTGAGGAGTCAACAACGGCTTCTCGCAGGAAGTAACTATGGCCTGATTTCGGAAGGATGTGCAGTTGGAGGGGGTGGAAGTGGGTGAGGATCCGTGATTTCCATTCAGAATGCACTTTCCTGAGAACATCTTGAAGGAGCCAGCATCCTGGGGTGCCCTATGGTCTGAACGAAGGCTGGTGAGATTGTAGCACAGAAGCAAGTGTGTTATACTGAGACCGCCACTCTAATTTATATTTGTGAAAGTGCTGTATTTTCTCTTATTTCTAAATTTCCTAGACTTTCTCTCTCCAAGCCATCTGTCTCTCATAGTCTTCTCCAATCCCTACTTGTTCTCCAGAATATAAATATGTTTAGCATCTCCTTCAAGGAACCTCCCCACGGACCCCACTGTCCTTGCACCCTTTCTTCTCTCTGTTCTAGACTGGGCACTTCCATTCTGTGGGAACCCACATCAGATCATTTATTTCTCTGCGTTTTCCTCATGTGCTACTAGATGGTGAGCTACCTAATCACAGAGCTTTTGCATTATTTGTCTTTGAATTGACACTGGCCTGGCATATAACACGTACTAAGGTATAAAGATTTGCCAACTCAATGAATTAATATATGCACCCTCAGCGCACACCCTAAACTTTGAGACTTGTACAATGTATGTATCGTATTGAACTTAGATGCTCACAAATTCAAGGTGGGAGGCATCAAAATTTACTTATCTTGTGAAATCTAGGATTTCTCTGGTATGTAGTGTTGACACTCATTTTAAACTCTTACACTAACTCTTTTATTTTTAAATGCAAGACAGAGTTGGCATTCCTATTGTAAATTATCTTTAGTGAGGAATATGAGAATTGTAATATTTTACCTTAATGTAAGAAATTTTCATCAGATTCATATTTCATCTCTATTATCACTCAGCCTACCCAGACAAACACAAATTTAAATACAGATTTAAGAGACATAGGGAGACCCCATCTCCACTAAAACATTTAAACATTAGCCAGGCACAGTGGTGGTGACTGCAGTCCCAGCTACTTGGGAGGCTGAGATGGAAGGATTGTTTGTGCGTAGGAGGTGGAGGGTGCAATGAGATGTTGTCATGCCAATGCATTCCAACCTGGGAAAAAGAGCGAGATCTTGTGCCAAAAAAAGAAAAAAATTAAGAGAATTGATTTTATTCACTTATATATAATATATATTTTATTCACTTTAATGTATATTTATAATGTAGTATTGGAAATCAAGGTCAGTTGTATAATTTCTTCCTGTATGCTAGGATATATTAATTTTTTGTTTGTATTTATCTTTGCTTTTTCCTTCTTCCATGTGAACTTAAAATTATTAAGTCACAGTTGATATTCACTATTTTTGTATGATGCAACAATACATTTGCGAACCTAGAACTGTAGATAAATTGCTCTTCAGCATCTACAGCTCTGTCCTTTCCTCCACTTTCTTCCCATCTTTTTTTCTATTTAGTGCCAAATGCCTTTTGGGTGGAGAGAGTTTCCATAGCTGATTGCCACTGACTGAATGCCAAGCTCCAGGAACTAAAAATGCCTCTTCCCCTCTTAGCACCTGTCCTGTGAGCCTCAGTGCAGAGGACCGTGTCAAGAAACCATCTTTTCAGTTATTTCAGCCTATAAATACAAACGAAGCATCTACGCTGCCCTAAATAGGGATTCATGGTTCAGAGAAAAATGTTGGGCTATGATACACAATGAAATAGGTCTGCCTTCATCAGCACTGGGGCACAGGTGTGTGTGTTTGCACGCACATGCTCTGGTGTGGGGATGAGTAGGAGATAAGGCTGAAAATGTAAGTTTAGGGGTGTAAAGGGGCTAAATCCTAGACGACATATAAAGAGGAGCAGACTTTCTCAACAAGGGTTAAGTGAGAAATGTAAGTCCTAAAAGAGAAAAAGCTTCAAGTGACTATTTTCCCACTTCCCCCAAGAATGGTACCTAACTGGTACCAGTTAAGATATACAGGCCGGGAGTAGTGGCTCACGCATGTAATCCTAGCACCTTGGGAGGCTAAGGCAGGCAGATCACAAGGTCAGGAGAGGAGGTTCACTATCTTTGCCAACATGGTGAAACCCTGTCTCTACTAAAATACAAAAAATTAGGGAGGTGTGGTGGCACGTGCCTGTAGTCTCAGCTACTCAGGAGGCTGAGGCAGGAGAATCGCTTGAACCCAGAACACGGAGCTTGCAGTGAGCCGAGATCGTGCCACTGCACTCTAGCCTGGGCCACAGAGCGAGACTGCATCTCAAAAAAAAAAAAAAAAAAAAAAAAAAAAAAAAAAAAAAAAAAAAAAAAAAAAGATACGTAGAGAGAAATTAATTCCTTACGCACAATTGCTTTTTAATTTTAATTCACTAAGGCACATTTTATTTTCTGATTTTAATTTCTTTTTTAGAAATAAGGTTTCACAAATTTTATAAGATTTGTGTCATCAAACACTGGATCCACCATGAAAATGGTGTAAAATAGAATGGTTTTGACTTAGGTCCAGTTCTGTCTCTGAAACACCAGAGAGAACTCTGGCAGTAGATGGATGAATGTGAAGAAAGAGAAGCTACAAGTTGAGGGCAAGTTTATCTGCAGAAACCAAGACTGTCAGAAGTGACTCAGTGGATTTAAGACACTCTCCAGGTTTGGAACAGCCTCTTGAGGAATGGAAAATGTAGCTGACTGGAAACATGGATTTGAATTAATAAATTCTGGTAAAAGCCCACATGGGTAAGAAAACAAGAAATAGATCTGTCTCCTTGCTAAGAAACATTCTCCAGGTTTACTGGGAAGCAGTGGAAGAAAAAAAATAGAAGAGCTGAATTAATGTGTGGTCCTTGGGGATGGTTGGGTTACAAAGATAGAATGAGAAGGGACCTGCTTAAGGTAATGCAGTTGGTTAGTGGCAGAGTCTAGCCTGGGCCCAATATTGCCCCCAGGGTTATCCAGGAACTGAAAGGAGAAACGTAGCTAAACTGGTAATGGGAATTCCCTGTAGCCATTCGATGATCTCAGTTATTAGAGATATAACATGAGTGAATTATCTGAATTTTTGTTGTCTGTGAAGGAAAACAGCAACATAACCCTGAATGTATTGATTTAAGAAAAATAAGGAAAGTTGTCAATAAATACATGCATTTTTGTTATTCAGTCAATGCAAACTTGTTATTCGATGATGATGATGATTATTATTATTTCAGTTAATGCTTTTCTATGCTTCAAGATAAAAGTAAAATGTGTTGTTTAAATCCTGTAATCTTTTTGTTTCCTCCAGAATTTGGCTCTTTTAATATTTGCTGATCTTACCTAATCACCAGTGATGTCAAGCAGAAAAAAAATAAAATAAAAGTATTGGCAGGATGCAGTGAACAGAGTAAACATATGACTTTTAAATGCCCCAAATGAGAACGCTTCGTCTGCACATTATTGAAAGGATATTCTACAGATCGTTAATGTTTCTGTTTGCTCACATTAGTTCCCTCAATCGGCCTCTTTTTTTAAAAGACAATAATCCTATCAACAGAAACTTGAAATGTAGGTCTTTCTGGGCTTTGAAAACAGAGCTCTGCTCTCATTTAAGACTATGTATAGATTTCCAGTGCAGCAGACAGTAACATGCTGTCAACTGAACTAGTACAATAAATTCCGAGAATTTTATAGGGACTCACCACACGACCTACAGTTGCTTGTGCTTTAGAGAAGCAAGAAAGCACTACTCAATGGCAGAAATTTCATCTGGGTGAAAAGGCTCCTATTTCTCTTGGTCAGTGTGGACAATGGAGTTGGTTCAGGACCAGGACTTATGGTAGGTGAGTCAGCTTGGGTTTTTCCTTCAAAATGACCAAGATTGGAGAAGAGCTGTTTTAATGGGAAAAGGATTTTGTGCTCAAGTCGTTGAATTAAGGAAAGGAATCTCTCTCATCTCGTAAAGTTTCCAGACTGTCGGAGCTCTGGAAAGGATCTCTGGAAAGGGGGGGGGGGGGGGCAATTGCTGGAGCCCTTTGATTCTACGTATTCCTTTCAAGAGTTTCCTTCTACAATATCCTTCCAAAACAGTCTTTGAGCTCCATGAGCCAGAGTGATTATCAACACAACACACAGCATCTCTCAACTGACCCGGAACAAAAGTCAGGGCCCCTTTTCCTTCTTTCCTTGAGCGGTGGAAGGAGCATAGGTTTGATCATCAGCCGGACTCCTCCAAGTCCACATTCTGGCTGTGGATATTTGCACAAGCTACACAACTTCAAACAACTCAGTTTCTTTCTCTGTAGAATGTGGTTGATGACTTCTATGTCATAGTGTTACTCTGAGAATCACAGTGTCTACCAGAGGAAGCACACGTACAACAACACTACTAACTGGACAACTTCTGTTGAAAAAATAACTACTAATCCGATCTAAATAACTCTGTGAGAAGGGAAAGATCTTTTTGGGGCTCAACTCTTTCTCTGGTCTCTATCTCTCCAGGTGTCTTTGAGTTTTATGCTGTGGTAGTAACCGATTTTTTTCTAGAAACATTTCCTTTTACAAGGAGATAGTTATAGAGGTTAAGGGTTTATTCTAGTGGAATTTCGGTCAGTCAGTAGAGATTTAGGACAAAAAGTTTCATTTTCACTCTTTTACTTACAAGTGTTTCCCTATAGTATAAATACATAGAGATACCATTTATGTTGTTTGGTGACTCTTACCGTCTTTAATCTTCAAGGTCACTTCTTAATCATAAACTTTATTCATATTTGATTTCTTATTACGTATTCATCTTAGATAATAACTGAGCCAAACAGTTGAGATTAGAAATAGTCACATTTCTAATCTGTCTCCAGGGTACTTGTTTAAATCCTGTTAGATCAGTGATGACAGGAAGTCAATAAAGACCCATGTAACTTGATTGCAAAATTTGGAATTAATTTGTTGTTGTCATTCGGTATCTAGTTCCATTTAAAATCATCTGGACTTTTAGGTTGGCCATCTTAGAGAAGCCACACATTAAATGTTTCATCTTGTGACGTGAGCACAGCTTCGTTTCCTTTTCTCATATAGAACTTATTAAAATGAATTTCAGATTATAGAATTAATAATAAAATTCTCTATGTCTATATCTCTGCCTGTGTGTATGTATTTATATATAATGTGTAAATTTTATGTCACCAGATCTGCTAAATACTTTTCACCTGACCTCCAAGTTTCATTAAATGTTACTTAGAATAAAGAATATATTCAACATGGAGTATTGAATTGTTTAAGTTTCAAGCCCTTTATTTTAATGATGAGGAATGCAAGAGCCAAAGACATTGAGTGACCTGTGTTCAAAGTGACCCTGATACTTAGTGACAATTTTTGTGTTATTATTCTGTAGCCCAAGTTCTATATTCTATCCACATATAAATCTTGGCTAAAGAATGATACCCAAGTTAACTTTCTTTGCTCTTGCACATGTATGAGCATATGTGATTTTCATTACACATATATATGTTCAACTGTCCTTTACTGAATGAATCCTGTTCTTCCTCTCTGATTTATGTATATCTACACACACATACATATTTATAAACACACATGTGTTTTATATCTACACATATATATCTATATACATATCTATATACATGTACATATACATATCTACAAACACATTCGTGCACACACACACACGCGGCTAATCCTCTTCTCCATATCCCTTTCCAATATGTCCATCTTCTCTATTGCATAGCTGTGCCATTTAGGTGACAAGTTTCTCAATCTAGGCCCTGCCACTTGCATCTTTATGCCCAATTTTGTAATCACTGGGATCATTCACCACATATTCTGCTGACTGCCTTTGGACACGTTACAGGATTAGGCTATTTCACCCTTGTAAGTTAGGTATGACCATGTGGCTCACTTTCAGTGAAATGTGAGCAGAAGATTAAAGGGCTAGTCCATGATTTACCATCCCCCTTCCTGTCGCTGCAATAGTCAGGGACACATTTTGAGATGAGGTCTCTCCCACTCTGGGTTTCTAGATGGCAACAATGGGACAAGTGTAAAATAAACTACGCTAAGTAGCCTCTTATTAGGAATATCACATAGGAAATATTGAGATTTCCTTGGACTGACTGCCCAAATACAGGACTGGGAGCGTAAGTGATAACCATGATTTATCTGGGAAAGCTTTACTGCAGAAGTGCATTAGGACCTACATTCTGACATATGTGTAAAACGGCGAAAACGTAAAGCATAAAACCTTCTGATGTGAGTGAGAAGATGGATAATTCACATCAGCATTCTGCTAGTTTGAAAAGAATACCGTCTTCAGATTAGAAGAGATCCAAAGGTATACAGCTATCCTTTAAATATCTTTTAAAACTTCTATTAAACACCAGTTCTCATAGGAAAATAAGTAATGTTGTATTCCAGAGAGGTCAGAAGAAGAGGTAATATATGGAAAAACTTTCTGAGCATTAGATTCGTCCCCAGATGGAACTGGTGCTCTTGTAAAAGGCCAGATGACCATCTGGAAGAGACACCAAATAGGAGTTTCTACATTGTCTCTAAATGTCCTCCAAGTGCCCAGAGTCTGCCATCATCTCTCTCTACCCTGATGATTCTAGATTTTCTCTGGAGCTGCATGGATCCTAATCATATGTGCATTTCTTAAATACTACTTGATAGTGAGAATCACCCTCTAAAGCATGATCATTTCTAATTGGATATATTTTCTCAATCAATTACTGTACTAATTTAAATGTGGAACTGAGAATAAATTTTGTCCAACACTGAATAATTCAGTCACTCGAGGGGGAGTCATTGAAATGCAAAGTGTTGACAGAACTCTTTTGAACGAAACTTCCAAAACCGATCCAGAAAACAGATGGCCCCAGGATTAGCTCACTCTGCCAGAATTTCTGGGACACATTTTAATCTGGCTAGTACATAATCTGATCTGTAAAATAAAAATCTGGTTTCAGGCCCAGCTATAGTCAATTCTATACAATTAATTAAAATTTCTTCTGGCATATTCACAGAAACAAACCTGAATTTATTTTAAGCTATCCTAATACATCATATTCAACTCTATTTAGTTTATGTGATTGAAGTGAGCTGGTAAAAAAGAAAGCCGCCTGAGGAAGCAGGAAACCTAGTTTGTAATTGTGGTTTTGCTCCTAACTCCCTGTGTGATTTCAGGCAGGTTGGGATCCTCACTGAGCTAAAGGTCTATTCTAATATCAACGTTCTATGAGTGTGCTATTTCTCTGATTAAAAACAACAGTTTATCTTCCTGTTTTATACTGAGGGCAGAATGCTTACAGATTGCAGTAGAAATCAGCCAGTCCTAAATTCCTGCTGCTCTGTAACAGGTGTGATGGACAAAGAGTGACAAAATGTGTACACAAACAAGTGTTGGGAAATTGTGTTTAGCCTCATAGAGACATTTTTACTGTTTTTATAACTATATTTGTAATAGTTTTACATGAAAATATCTTTAAGTATATGTGTGAGTTCTTAATGTAGAGAAGAAAGGCTGTTGCTTCTTTGATTTACTGCATAAACACAAAAAATAGCAGTAGTTATGTTAATTTTTTTGGGGGCACAGGATACTTCTTTCTTTTTTGTTATTATAATAATCATGTATTGTCAGGACAGAAAAATAAGAGAATATAGAAAACAACAGCAGTTTGTTCACGTCTTTGTATATATTAACCTGGGGCCTTTAAGACAGGTACATATGCTATACATGTTTGATCACTTCTACTGTGTTTAGATATATACATTACATGTGCCTTTGCACGCACGCGCGCGCACACACACACACACACACACATACATGTCATCTTTCTGTTTGTAAAAAGAGAGTTGTTTCTTTCACTCATTCTTTTACACTTGGATTTTTTGAAAATATGAAGACGCCCTTTCATTGAACCAATACATTTCATGGAAGCTGAGCATGTGTTTTGGCCAATGTGTTTGAGTACTATCCTCTGAGAGCAGAGATCTTGTCTGCCTTGTTCTCTACTGTATTCCTCAAACCAGCAGCATCCATAGTCGTTTACTCACTGTCTGAATGTTTTTGTGTCCCCTCAAAATTCGTATTATGTAACCTAATATTCAAGGTAATGGTATTAGGAGGTGAGGCCTTCAGGGTATGAGTAGGTCATGAGGGCAGATCTCTCATGAATGAGATTAGTGCCTTTATGAAAGAGGCCCAAGGGAGCTTGTTCACCCCTTCTGCCCTGTGAGAAGACGCCTTCTGTGAACCAGAAAGTGTGACACCGTATATCTAGTGGCGTTGTGATCTTGAATTTCCCAGCCTCAAGAACTAAACACATACATTTCTGTTTTTATAAGCTGCCCAGTTTATGGTATTTGTTATAGCAGCTGGAATACACTAAGTCATTCACTAAATATTTACTGAGTAGATATACGAGATTGAAAAACGCATTTATGAACACTCATTTATTAACATTAGGAATACAGTTGCACAGATATGCTTTAAGGCCACTTCATAGATATCTCAAGTAAGTTTTAAAATATTGACAAGACATAAATTTATTAAATACATAAAATAATTAAGAATAGATACCCAACCACACACCAATTCTGGATGATAATTTTCTTTGAACTAAATAAATGTAAATATAAAAAACGAGTGAGTATAAGCAGAACAGAGAGAATGAGAGAATTAGCACTAAGTCCATGTTATGTTTGTCTATGCTGCTGCTCCTAAGAAAAGGTGAGGGGTATGTATATCTGTGTGTACGTCTGTGTATTTCTGCATAGCTATAAAATGCCAGTATTAACAGAGAAAGTTTGAGTATTTGATTTAAGGAATATTTCCCCATATTCCCAAAAAAGCAAATATATTAGGCCAATAAATCTGTACTTTTGGTGCAAAAATATTCTACCATGAAATGCAGTCAAAATAAAGTGGCGCTCTGATGCAGTAAGCAGTTCACCATATTACTTCCAGAGAATGATACAAAAAAGTCATATAGTACACTTGTAACCTATTTTAACTTGAAATCTGAGTTGTAAGTTTAATTTGAGGTCTTAAGATGAAACAGTTTAAAGAAACATAAATATAGCAATTTTTTATTTCAAAAGAACAAATACATGATATAGAATTTGTAAATTGAACAAGTACAGTAGAACGTTAAGAGAATACACTAAACGGATTTTAAGAGAATGCACTAAACAGATTTATAGTAGCCCTTTACAATTTAATGATACGGAAGCCAAAATTAGAACCACAGATTTCTCTACTACACATCCCAAGTTTACAAATGAGTTGTGTTACAGAATTTTATGTGTTCATTGTTTTACTTGGTATACTTTCTGTTAAGAAATGCTTTAAACAATGGTTCTAATTTAAAGCATCTGTAACATTTCTAATGTATCCTATAACAGTACCAATAATTATGTAATGTATTCTAACTAAAATTTACCCTGCCTTATACATTGTTCATAAATGCATTCTGATTCCATATAGAATGCTAGAAATTCCTCTCTTTGGGCTACAGAAATGAGGATCCCTTAATGGAACGCTATCAAGGAGAACTTTCTGTGTTGGCAAAAATAGTCTATAAACCCATGTGTCTTTGTCTATTGAGTACTTGGCATGCGGCTAGTATAGAGAAGAACTGAATTATTTAACGTAACTTTGATTTAATTTTGAATAACTACATGTGAATAGTGGCTATCTTATTGAACAGCACACAGGTAGCTCATATTTCTAAGGCTTTTTCACAAATTGAGTATTGGAGAGTAGGGTAGAAAGGCAGATTAGTCTTACTTGTTTCTGATGACGATGGGGTTGTGTAATTTGGTTTTAGGCATCTAACAAACTCACTGTCTACAAATAAATCAGTGTTGTTGCACTGTTTTCCATTTCTGTTTCACATTTTTCTCCTTCCTCCCCTGAAGACCTTCTCTGTCTTCAAGATCCAACTTGGATATTTCCTTTGTAAGGCCCCCTTGACTCAATTACTATATTATACACATACTTAGAAATTAAAGCTTATCAAATGTCTCACATCTCCGAGCTTTTTTAAAAAAAAGTTTGTTCCACAAACTTTATCTTATGCAGATTATGTTCTTCAATAATACCATTGTTTCTAGTGAAACTGTGATTAATGACTCTGTGAAGGAATGAATGAAAAAAATCAAACTTAAATCTTCCCTTTAAGGTGTTTATAACAGAGATACATATAAATGTATTTCCCAATTCGCTCTGTGATCCATCCATTGAGATATTTTTAGGACAGACACATTAAAACAGTGAACTGTACTGTGTAAAACTGGAAAGAAGAAATGAGGAAACTCGTATTTGCTGATAATAATTTTAAGATTTGTAGAAAATATTAATTAAATGTTAGTTAATACTTGTGGTTTTTGAGTATGAGGGGCAAGTCATCTTATTTTACTTATCTTTACTGAAGATTTATTGCTCTTTCCCTAAAAAATTATTTGCCTTGTGATAACTCATTTTTCCTACAGTTTTACTGTTATTAATTATGATAAATTTAATATGATTTATTCTTTGATTTTTACATAAGTCATACCTTCATATTATATAGTACATAAATTATCTGAGAAGTGAAGAAGATATGAATAACTCACTATTTTAATGCCAATGCACTGTGACATCAAGATCAGACAATACATCCCAGTGAGTTCTTAAGTGGGAAATGTGCTCACCCACCACATGATTTACAAGCTTCTAAAACTCTTTGTATTATTCAGATTATATTTCACTTACAAGAACAGATTTGCAGTAGGTAATTAACTGTGTGAAGTACACATTAAGGATTCAGACAATAAAATATTAATATAAAATATAAATTATTAATATACCACACATATTGTGTGAGTGAGCTTTAAACCTAAGGATATGTATTTAGTAATCTCTCATGGAAATTAATGTATGAAATAACAATCTGCTCCAACCTTGCTTCACATGGCCCACCTCCAGGGAGGAATCTGATTAATGGGAGCAGTTATAACATGTATTATGCTTTAATTAATGTACTTTAATTTTTCTAAAAAAATCAAAGGGTATCTTTTTTGCACATTTAACAATAAAATGTTTATATTCTCCAAAACATCTCATTCTTTTAGTTTTAAGATCTCTTGGTACAAGAATTTCTGTAATCTGGGACAAGGACTTACGTTCAGTAAAGCTTCACTAGTTGATAACTACTTTATTTTAAAAGAGGCTTCACTAATATGATATTTTATTGTGCAGAGGGACTTCTTTATTAAAGGAAATCAAATAATAGTTTCAATATGTACCAGGAGAATATATAGTTATTTAATATTTATCTTCTTTCCTTATTTTTAGGTTAATAGATTGGTAGTACATTATTTTTAGAGTTATTTGTCCAAAAGTTAAACTTAGAAACACATCCCCACATTTGAACAAAATTCATTCTCAATTCTATTAGTAGCAATCTTTGTGCTGCTAAATGGCTTTGGAGTGTATTTGCTGTCATCTTGTCATGCATTATATGGACTTGGCGTTTCCACTACTGTTCTTTCACAACCACGGCCTAAAACACATCACCGTGTTCTCCACAGATACTTCCTATGAAAGCCTCCTATTAATTGTTTGTATCTCAGCTCATACCTCATGACAAGTCTAAAAGCCCTATGGATAAGACAAATCTTCTCATGTTGAAGAAATTCTCAGAGGCCTGTGGTTGGAATATAATGCATGACAAGATGAGTTAGAAGTAGGAATCTGCTGGAACACCCAAGATAATCTAGGCTACGGGAAAAAATAATAATCTTTCACTTAAGAGGAATAGAGAACTACCTGAGCGTTTTCAACCAAGTTATCTCTACTTTGAAAAATGTGCACTCTATTTAGTGTGGGAAGGATTTGGGGGGTAGGAGTTCACCCAGAGTTCAGAATATTAGTTTATTACAGGTAAGAGATGATGGAGCCTTGGACCACAGAGGCGGTAGCAGAGATGGAAAAAATAGATTGATTCAAAATACACATGGTTACATGTGGAAAGTGAGAAGAACGAAGTTGTAAGAATGATTACAGTGTTCTGGCTTGCAGATGTTGGTCGCCAGAGGTGACATTTACAGAAACAGGAAAGACTAGGAGTTTTAGGTTTGAGGAAGGTGTTCAGCGCTGAATAGATATAGCAAGAAGTGGAGATATGTTAAACTTGAAATGTCTACGAGACACAAAAGTAGATTCCTCAAGTAGACATCTAGTTATTGAAATGTGACGTTCAGATGAGAGCCTTGGTTTGGATACAAAGGTTTGTGAGTCTTTGAATGTGTGGATGACATGATTATAACAGCAAATTCAGGACATACTTTTCCAATCACCATCTAAAACAATTTACATATATTATCTTATGTAATGGTAATGACCTCATGAATAGTCATTATTATTCTCATGTTAAAGGAGGGAAAGCTGAGGCTCAAAAATCACCAGCTAGTCCGTGCAGAGCCAGAGGTAGAACAACGACAGTCTGGATTTAGAGTCCATGCTCCCCTCTACTGCACTCTGGTGTGTTTCAAGAAAGCCTAGATATATTTACCCTGTATTTTATGCCAAGGATACGGCTTTGCTTTTTTTTAATATATATATCAGAAAAGTAGAAATTGGTCAATAAATAATAAAAAGCAGAAATTATTGCCTACCTTCCTCTGATTTTAGGATACATTTCTAATCTCAATTACCATTCTTACATATGATGAAAATTAATGTGGACTTGATATCAATGAATTACAGAGAGAGGAAAGAAGATACTCCAGGACTGAGCCCTAGGGAACGTCAAACTGGTTTGCTAGAGAAGAGAAATTGGTCAAGAAACAGAAAAGTTTAGCCAGAAATGAAAACACTAGAATGTACAATGATAGAAACCAAGAGAAAACAGCTTCAAAAGAGAAAAAAGAGGTCAAATGTGTACACCGATGTTAAGAGACCTAGTTAGGGTCATTATAAAATGCAAGTTTTTAATAAATCAATACCAATTTGAAGGAAATATATTGGAACGGCTGTGAGCAATAGACATCCAGTTTTAACTCCAGCCCTGCCATTTCCTAAATAAATAACATGGAGTGGATCCCCCAATTTGTTGAGATTATAGATTCCTAATCTGGAGAATAAATATAAATAAAATTGTCTCCATGGACCTATCCTTCTCTTGAATGTTATTTTCTTATTTGTGGCCTATCGATGTTTTATAATAATGGTAAAGTATTTTGTTTATCCCAGGCAAAAAGTAACCTCTCTTTTAGCAAACATTGTATGTACTGTTGCTTACATTCACAAGATGACTTGCTACAGACAGCACACTTCCAGTGTGGGAATTCAGCTTACATGGAGATGTCATGCAAAAAAGTCATTTTTATCGGTGGTGGAAGTTACATTGAGATAGGTCACAATAGCATAGATTCAAATTTCTTCATGCAACATCACTTTTTAATGCTATTACAATACATAATTCCCACTATCTACACAAAAAATACTTGGACATGAGGGAGCCCTGAAGGTTCTCAAGTGCCTGGCTTTCAGCCTTCAAGAGTTGTTAAATCTGGTGAATTTCCTATGTACTTGTATGTTTGACATTGGCATGTATATAGACATGTAAATGCTGCATTTGCTAAAGAATGTGCACTCATCTGAAATTCCAAATGGCTTTCACATTTAACTATATCTTTCTATCTTTATGGCCTTTCACTTACTCTTTTATTATAGTAGAATGACGAAAACAAAGAAGATCATCTTATTCTTTACAGGTATGTAGGGGATTGGTTGCCATTCGAGTAAATGAGAAAAAATACCCAGTATTTTATGTGGCCCCATAAAATTGGAAGTGTACCATCATTCTTCTGATATGGACAAATGTTCTGCCTCAATAATAAGCGGGTTTAATATGCTGAGTTATGAATAACAAGTAGGTTTGATATTTCTACTTGTAAATATTCTGACTTGGAGGGCAATGCAGTACTAAAGGATTAGCTGGAGATAAAGAAACAGGTAGCCCATGGAGTCTCTGTTAACACACTAAAACAGTTTTTTTAAGTTTCATCTACTGATAGAGAAGACACAGAGTGACTATGACTTCAGGGGACTTTAGGTTTAACTTCCCGGGTCTATCAAATGCTAATTGTTTGATCTGTGGCTGGTCATTTGACTACTCCAAAGATCAGTACTGTCACAATTACAGTGGAAATAATAATAATACCACCTCCCTCAAAGTTCTGTTCAGAGAATTAAGCAAGATAATGTACATAAAACTGTAAATCCAATGCTGGGCATATAGTATGTATTCAGTTGTTGGTAGCTGTTTTTATGATGATTTTACTGTTACTGTTACTAGGGTTGTCCCAAAATTGCAGAGTGATATATGAGGAATGAGCAACCAGAAACTTTAAGTGGCAATTGGCAAATATATGTTATAAATAAAAAATCAGTACAGATTGACGTCAAAAGCAGGGAACCACTTATTGATACCTTACCACATTATTATTTCCTTTTTGTAGAATTTTTTACTTTTTGAAAGTTATCAAATAAAAAAGATATCTGATGAGTTTGTTCTTATATTATAAAAAAGGACTTGTGCAATGAAAAATATTTTCAATAAGTTATACCTTGAAATCAAAGACAATTTTGTATTGATAACATATAAACAGAAATTTGGTTAATAAAATTGTTTGTACTTCCTATGGTCAATAAAATCCTGTTTCAACATTTGAAATTATTGTATTTAGGATTTACTCCTTTGTTTTTTCAGAAGACCCAAAGGCCAACTCAAAAACATTATACTGCAAACTAGATGCTAATGTCTCCTTTTTAATAAATTCAGGTTATCTTCCCTTATAGTTTATTTATTAATGCATACCTTTTCTATTAATTGTGAGCTCCAAATGATAGGAAAAGGAGATTATGAAACATTTTGTACATCTCTAGAAGGCTAACCAGGTTATTAGTTAATTAACAGACACATTAATTTAGTTACTTATTAAATAAGCAGTTATTGAGCACCTACTTCATGACAAGCATTGAACAAAGCATAGTGGACAAAAAGATGAAAAGTCATAGACTTTCCCTGAAATAATTTCAGCATAATTAGAAACCTAAATATGTAGGTAAGCAATAACAGTATAAGCCAGACTGCAATAACGTAAGTGATGGATAAGTATACGTTGTGGAAAAGGTTTCTATCTTTCCAAGAGACTTGGTGGTTTTCTCAGAAAAGATGGCATCTATCACTTCGCATAGAGCTAGAAGGATGAGAAGAGGTTTTTGTTTTGTTTCTTCAGTTGGAGAAAAGAGAAGAAAAAGATGAGGTGGGAAGAAGACTATTGCTAGAAAATTAAACCATCACACACACATGCATACACACATGCGCATGCACTGAGAGAGAGAGAGGGAGGGGGAGAGAAAATAAAGAGCATGGAAACAAAAGGTGAGTGAATGAGAATAAAAACATTTGCACAATCCAAATTAGTACAGCCAACTGTATGGAGGTCTTAATAAAAATATCTTCACAATCCAAATTAGTAAAGCTAACTACATGGAGGTCTCACAGAGTTCTTCACAAGACTTGCTAGTGAGTTAAGTTATAGTGACCACAACAGCTATCCAGTTTTAGTCATATTGATAGTCAAAAGCAAATAGAATGAAATTTTTAAAAGAACAGCATAAATACATGAAGGTGAGCCTCGTAGGAGAAGAGTTTAGAATGTGTAACTACTAATGATCAACCTGCATTATAATTTGTTTCTCCGTGGTTTTAAATCCAACACTTGTAGACTATCACCTGGCAGGTCCATGGAAATGTATTAGCTGCTTCAGGTTAACCCTTTATCTTTTCAGAATACAGAATATTCAAATATGTGATATCTGGATAGAAAAAATATTTCAAACTATTCCTAATCTTTGAATGCTTCAGATAAGGCTTTTCTCTCTCTGAGTTTGCATTAATTAGATGATACTGTGTTTTGAAATATCCTTAATCTGGTGTTTTGTGTTTCAGTGGTGTGACTATCTATATAGTTTACTTAAATTATACTGCTTTTCCCTATTTCCATATGATAACTAGTAAATATATACCTATCTTTTTTTGTGTTATTATACTTTAAGTTCTGGGGTACATGTGCACAACGTTCAGGTTTGTTACACAGGTATACATATGCCATGTTGGTTTGCTGCACCCATCAACTCATCATTTACATTAGGTATTTCTCCTAATGCTATCTCTCTCCCAGCACCCCACACCTGATAGGCCCTGGTGTGTGATGTTCCCCTACCTGTGTCCATGTATTCTCATTGTTCAACTCCCACTTATGAGTGGCAACATGCAGGGTTTGATTTTTGTCCTTGTGATAATTTGCTGAGAATGATGGTTTCCAGCTTCATCCATGTCCCTGCAAAGGACATGAACTCATCCTTTTTTATGGCTGTATTGTATTTCATGGTATATATGTGCCACATTTTCTTTATCCAGTCTGTCATTGATGGACATTTGGGTTGGTTCCAAGTCTTTGCTATTGTGAACAGTGCTGCAATAAACATACATGTGCATGTGTCTTTATAGTGGAATTATTTATAATCCTTTGGATATATATCCAGTAATGGGATTGTTGGGTCAAATGGAATTTCTAGTTATAGATCCTTGAGGAATCACCATACTGTCTTCCACAATGGTTGAACTAATTTACACTCCCACCAACAGTGTAAAAGTGTTCCTATTTCTCCACATCCTCTCCAGCATCTGTTGTTTCCTGGCTTTTTAATCATTGCCATTCTAACTGGAGTGAGATGTTATCTTATTGTGGTTTTGATTTGCATTTCTCTAATGACCAGTGTTGATGAGCATTTTTTCGTAACTTTGTTGGCTGCATAAATGCCTTCTTTTGAGAAGTGTCTGTTCATATCCTTCGCCCATTTTTTGATGGATTTGTTTGTTTTTTCCTTGTAAATTTGTTTAAGTTCTTTGTAGATTCTGGATATTAGCCTTTGTCAGATGGGTAGATTGCAAAAATGTTCTCCCAATCTGTAGGGTGCCTGTTCACTCTGATGGTAGTTTCTTTTGCTGTGCAGAAGTTCTTCAGTTTAATTAGATCCCATTTGACAATTTTGGCTTTTTTTGCCATTGCTTTTGGTATTTTAGTCATGAAGTGTTTGCCCATGCCTATGTCTTGAATGGTATTGCCTAGGTTTTCTTCTACATTTTTTATGGCTTTAGGTCTTACATTTAAGTCTTTAATTCATCTTGAATTAATTTTTGTATAAGGTATAAGGAAGGGATCCACTTTCAGCTTTCTGTATATTGCTAGCTAGTTTTCCCAGCACCATTTATTACCTAGGGAATCCTTTCCCCATTGCTTGTTTTTGTCAGGTTTGTCAAAGATCAGATGGTTGTAGATGAGTGGTGTTATTTCTGAGGCCTCTGTTCTGTTCCATTGGTCTATGTCTCTGTTTTGGTACCAGTACCATGCTGTTTTGGTTACTGTAGCCTTGTAGTATAGTTTGAAGTCAGGTAGCATGATGCCTCCAGCTTTGTTCTTTTTGCTTAGGATTGTCTTGGCTATGTGGGCTCTTTTTTGGTTCCATATGAACTTTAAAGTAGTTTCTTTCCAATTCTGTGAAGAAAGTCAGTGGTAGCTTGATGGGGATAGCATTGAATCTATAAATTACTTTGGGTAGTATGGCCATTTTCACAATATTGATTCTTCCTATCCATGAGCATGGAATGTTCTTCCATTTGTTTGTATCCTCTTTTATTTCCTTGAGCAGTGGTTTGTAGTTCTCCTTGAAGAGGACCTTCACATCCCTTGTAGGTTGTATTCCTAGGTATTTTATTCTCTTTGTAGCAGTTGTGAATGGGAGTTCACTCATGATTTGGCTCTCTGTTATTGGTGTATAGGAATGATTTTTGCACATTGATTTTGTAACCTGAGACTTTGCTGAAGTTGCTTATCAGCTTAAGGAGATTTTGGGCTGAGATGATGGGGTTTTCTAATTATACAATCAAGTCATCTGCAAACACAGACAATTTGACTTCCTCTTTTCCTAATTGAATACCCTTTGTTTCTTTCTCTTGCCTGATTGCCGTGGCCAGAACTTCCAATACTATGTTGAATAGGAGTGGTGAGAGAGGACATACTTCTCTTGTGCAGGTTTTTATATACCTATCTTTTATATAGATATGTGACAATCAAAATAATGGAAGTTAATGAATGAAGTAGTCCTTGAATGTCTTATAAAAAAAATTCATGCAAAATTCATGTTGTTTTGTATTCCTCTTACTGGTTAGATTTAAAGCATTGAAATGTTATAACATGCCCAAATATAGAAAATTTATAGTTTATTGTTTTAAAATATTTTTAATGAACAGAAGACTCAAGACATTTCTAAGAAGAGAAATGACCAAACTAGGCACTTCAAACCAATTGTAATTTTAAATCATCGTATCTACTGAGATGTTTGGGAGAACTGACTTTCACTCCTTAATAATGCTGAAAAGCCTCCAACTGTAATTTTACAAATTGTCTCTCATTCAGGTAGGTGTATTAATTCACCTTCTTCAACATGTTCCTGATGATTTATCTTCATATGAGTGGCTCAATCTTTGATATGTATTTGGATCAAGGGTTACATAACTTTAAAACCCAACTACCATTTTTTGTTGTTGTTGTTGTTTCTATCCTTTCTTCCTGGATGCCACAGTAGTTAAAATACGATTTCCATGAGATACATATTTTTAGAATGCTACTGTAATCTAATGATATATATATATTTTTAGAATGTGACATATTTTTCTATGTGACTTGAGGATTCAATTGTAGTATATTATTTTCATAATCAGTATAAAATTTTCGTTAAAACTCTGCTACTTGTTTTACATATATAAACTTTTTTATGGCAATGGTGAAGAGATCTTGCCCTGTACTGCATAAAGTGAGGGTGAATAATGCAATATTTTCTACATTTCTTTCAAGCGTAAGAGCTATTTAAATTAAATTCGAATGGTTATTCTGACTGTAAGGAAAGGACAGAAGGGAAGTAGAGAGTAAAAACAAATATCAAAGGAGAGAGATAAAAAATAAGGAGGACCATCAAAGCTGTAACTATAGGAAGACAAAAAGCAGAGCCATTTATATGAAGCAAAGCAGAGAAATAATCATGTAAAGGGTCAAAGCAGGTGAAAGCAAGAAGTGAAAAGTATTGTAATGAGTGGAAACAGAAAAGGATTAGTCACCATTTAAATTCAAATTTAACGCAGTCTTGTGGTTAGCAATTTTTGTGTGTGTCTAGGAAGATGAGAAAGGTCAGTTAAATTCACACAATGTAATTCTGAATTTAAGGACCACCCTTGACATATTTTATTATGTAAAAATGTATTTGGAGAAAATAGGTATTTATTTATTTATTTATTTTTGTTTTTGTTAACTATTGACAGAAAACAGTGACATTTAGGGAATTCCTTTTCAGGATTAAAATATGTGTGTTTATATATATATATATTATTCTTGGTACCCTAATTTTGCTAACTCTTGTGACATCAGCCTAGATGTATTAGACAATAGGTGATAGGCGTAAAAGAAGGAAGGTTAAATATTACATACTGTAATAAGAAAACACAGCCTGGACAGTGTTACAAAGAAGTGCCAATTAAGTAGAAACTTTGAGGATGGCCAGGAGTGAGCAAAGAGTTTTCCAGAAGGAACAAAAGCACACAAAAATGTGGATGTGCAATTTTTGGCCAGAGAATGGCATGTACTCTAATGTAGCATGAAAAGTCCATTAACTGTGAGATAACCAAACAATGTTTAGTCATATTCTCAAGTGTGTAAAATAAAGAGAAAAACACATTTTAGAAAAGCTTAGTTCAAAAACGTTTTTTAAAAAAATGTTTTGTAGTTATAGTTAAATGCTTAGCTTTCAGGAAAGTGACAGTGCTTTGCATTTCATGAATCACTTTGACATATTTGTTGCTGTTAAATTACGTCTTTGCTATGTAAAATGGCTCATGTGCTAATGGTTCTAAATAGGTGAAATTTTCTTGTGAATGAAAACAGCAAATTCCAGATCCTATAGGAAATGTTTTACATTGAATATATGTCTAATTCCTACATGGTTAATGTGACCACAAAGGATGTCCTTCCCTTCTTCTTCTTATCCTCGTTCTTAATATCCTATTCTGGACATTATCATCCTAGACCTGGATGCCTGTAAAAATCATCTAATAGTGTTCTGTTTATAGCCAAGATTATATTTTACAATGCTTTACTAGTTTTTAATTCTACTGTTTAAAACCGCAGTGAACCACAATAGTTCTCACAATAAAACTGCAAACCTTTCAGATAGTCCTGGTCGTATCATTTGACACTGTCACCTTCGCAGTTTATTTTTCTGTCAGTAGACATAATATGTTTGTAAGATTTAATACAAACAGAACAATAACAAGTACTTTTATAGTGCTCATGTAAAGCACATATTCTATTAAATATGTTATGCGTATCAGCTCATTTAGTCCTCACAACAGTTCTATGGGGGAGGTAGTATCACAAATGCTATTTACTAATGGGGAAACTAAGGCAAAGGACAAGAAACGTTTTCCATTTTACTCAGTGAGAAAGCTGCTTAAGCAGTGTCTCCACAGTTGTGCTCTGAACCACACCTGGGGCTGTGGAGTTGGCCAGATCAAGTCTTAAATGTCAGATCTTCCTCTTTTCTGGACTGTAACATTGGACAAATTATGAACAAAGATAGTCCTCATCTTCCTCAACTGAAAAATCAGTATAGTAACCTTTTACAGAGGGCTACTGTGAGGAGAATTTGAGACAAGGTTTTTTAAGTACAAATTACAGCACTTAGCACCTAATAAATATTCATAAATACTAGGTATTACTGTTGTAATAGTAATTATTATTCATTGCACAGTATTATATAAAATCTACATCTATTGCTATTATATGTTATATAATATATAATTATTATTTATCAGGTTGGCTCTTTTATATAATACCTTGTGAAACTTTACAAATGTTCTCCTTGCTAGTAGTATTTCATCCTTCAATTTCCCCTCTTTGCCTCGATAACTCTTATTTGCCCTTCGGGTTTCACTGTAGACGTCCATTCTTCTGTGAAACCATCCATGATCCTTCAAGTCTGGGCAACAGCCCTCCTAAATTCGTAGAATGCCGTATTATTTTCATTTACTCTACTTTAATTAGCTATTTTCTTGTCCAAATCCTCCAATACCAATAACTAATTTGATTTTTATAGGATTGTTTCTCATTCACTCTTGGTACCTTTAGTCTTTGAACACCGGTTGAAATACAGTAGGTTCAGTAAATATTTCTTAGCAGAATAAATGAGTGACCTAGATGGTACTTAAAGATCACCTACAAACATCCCTGGATTTCACACGTGAAATCTAAAATAATCTAACGGAATCTAACAGAATCTACATGAATCTGGATCAAATATAAATTCACAGAAAAGGGTTATCAATGAATGAGAAAAATTCACTCTTTGACTTTTACATCATCACTTTCACAATTCATCAGAAATCATGAACAAACTGCCCATGAACCATCAGGAACATCCTATTAATCTACATGAAAAATCAGAAATGGAGTTGAGATCAACTAGGAAATTAAAAAGAAACAGATAGAAGCAAAAATTCACTCATTAAAAACAAAACAAAAACAAGAACAAAAAAAATCAAAGAGAAATACTTTCAAAGAAGTTGTTATACACTCAAGCTACAGGTACCAGCATGGCCCATACCCTTTCAAGTTTTTATTTCAAAATTTTGGTGTTTACTTGTAGTCTTACTTATTAAACCCAATAAATTGGAATATGCAGCAGAATATTTAAGAAACATAATTTAAATGTCAAAATTTAGTTTTTAGTTCCTCAAGCCTTAATTAATTTTGGTTTCCAAAACCTTGTTTTTCATTCACAAGCTATAAAATTTCCTTTAAAATTTGCTTAATGGTAGTGTCAAATGAGTTCACCATTTAATAGGATTGACTTTTCTCCTAACTGCAAAGGACTGTCCTCCGCCCTCTCATCCAGCTGCCTGGCCTTGTGTAATTCTCATTTCCATTCCCAATTGCTGTAGTTCCTCAAGGGGAAAAAATATCTACCTACCTCCTATAGGTGTTGCAAGGATTAATAAATTGCAAAGCACACTGAAAATTTGGATAAAATATCCTCTGACAGACTGGAATACTACCATAACTGCAAGTATCATTTCCAGATGCAGCAGCTACGAGGACAAGAAAGCAGATCTGGAAATCGCATCCAAGCCTCCCACATGGAGGGTTATTGCCCGGCCAAAGAGTTACATTTTGATATTTAAATATCAGTGGTTTTATATCAAAGCCATCTTGCTGAGAGCGATTTGTCTGGGAGCATAAAGTGCCTGAATTGGCACAACAAAAGGCAACAGCCCTGAATCATTAAGACTTTATAACCACAAGCAACAGTATTCCCAGGATACGGTTTATCTCTATTAGAAATCAAAGAGAACTTTCCTTTCTGTTAAACAGATAACTCAAAATTATAAATAGCCAGCTTCAGTAGACTGGCTCTTTATGGAGTCAAGTGGGTTACAAATTCCTTGAAATCTGAGAAGTCCCTCTGAAAGGGATACTGAACTTAGGTTAGTGCTCCCAAGTGAATCTTGGCGTGGATTTTTGTCTGGGAATTTAGATTTTAGATGTGAGCAGGCTTACTGTTTCAAGGAATTCAATTTAACTCATACATAGAAGTGTATATGGCGAACAATCTGAATATCAGTGAAACTGGTTTTCTTCTATTTGAACCACGATGTACATAACAGTTCACAATTTGCATTGTTTTGTTTTTGCACCGGAGGTGAAGAGGGTTAGGTGAATTACACTCTGTAGTTACCAGGATATCATAGTAACATCACTGGGGTGTGAAGCCCATCTTATACTGGGTTTATTTATTTTTTTCTTTCTATTCCCATTCTGATTCCCTTTTGCCAATGCCACCCGCTACTCAGGATGTCATCCTAATGTGTGTGATTGGTATCCTTTTATTTTCATTTGTTATTTTAAAATGTTGTGATATTGAGTGCATGTGTTTTAATAGGCAGAAATATTTGTTATAGATTTGATATTTTTCTTACTCTTTTTCACTCACCACTGTGTTTTAGAACTTTTGTATTTATATACGATAGTTGTACATATTTTTGAGGTACATATGATATTTTGATGCCTGTGTACAATGTGTAGTGATCAAATGAGAGTAATTGTGATATTCATCACTTCAAACGTCTATCTTTCCTTGTTTGGGGAACATTACAATTCTTCTCTTACAGTTATTTTGAAATATCTTATAAATTATTGTTAACTATAGTTTCCTGACTGAACTATCGAATACCAGAACTTATTTCTTCTATCTAACTGTATAGATAAAAGTATCCCCATGTATAACATGGCTGTATGAATATCTAGTGTGTTGCCTCTAGCTTTAATGAGGTATTCTGTAGTGTGTAACCTCCATTCTTTATTTATCTCTTCCTCAGTGGCAGCTGCCTACATGGTCTCTAACCTCTTGTTAGTACAAATAACATGATGAAGAACATTCCTATATGTGTTCTGTCGTAGCCTGTGTGAGGATTTTTCCGGGACATGCTTTGTAGTGGGTTGTGGGAAGACAGCAGGTATGTGAACTTAATTGGATTAAGACCCGCCACAGATTGCTTTTCAGGATGACTGCACAACTCTACACTCCGTGCAGGAGGTTTCCCATTTCCGACGACTCCTTCCAACATTTGGCATTGTCCAGCTTTCGACATTTTGCTAATCTCATGAGTGTAAATGATATGCTGTTGTTGTTTTAATTAGCATGTCTTTAATTCCTAATGTTCCTAATGGGTTTGAGCATATTTCATGTTTGTTAGTCTGGAGTTTCCTACGTTGCAAATTTCTTTTTTCAAACTTTGCACCTACTTTTCTTGGCCCATACTTTTCTGGTGGTTATTTTATTTATTTATTTATTTTTGACAGAATCTCGCTCTGTTGCCCAGGCTGGACTGCAGTGGCGTGATCATGGCTCACGGCAACCTCCACCTCCCAGATTCAAGCTATTTTGGTGCAGAGGCCTCTGGAGTAGTTGGTATTATAGCCACGCACCTCCATATCCGGTTATTTTCTATTTTTAGTAGCGATGGGGTTTTATGTTGGCCAGGCTGATCTCAAACTCCTGTCCTCAAGTGTTCTCCCTTTCTCGGTCTCCCCAAGTGCTAGAACTACAGGTGTGAGCCACTGTGTCTGGCCTCTAGAGGATAAATGATTGGAATAGGGAATTGTAAAGGTGAGACTCAATTCCTAGCAATTTTACTTATAAACTGTAAGATTTTGGATCAAATAATTAACTTCTCTACATGTCCGTTTAATCATCCAGATAACATGGAGATACTGTTATCTACCTTTTCTTCATGCATAAGAAATACATAATATTGGGTCTGAATAAGATGGAGCTAACCAAATAATGATTATTATTGTTGAATAATTACATCATTGTTTAATAGATACCCAGTAGTAGACTCTTTTTCTTTTTTCTGGTTCCAGCCCTACATTTGTTTGAACAACTACCACTCTTGCATTTTCTTGGCATGTATTTGGCAGGGCACTACCCGCTCAGAAGTGGAGTTTATGAATTATACTCAGGAGAAACCAGTCATCCTCTGTGCACAGTAATTGATTCAAAGTTGAATATAAGATCCAATTTAGATCCACTGAAGTCTGCAAAACTGATTTCTGGAACATTGGTTGCTGCCATCAGGAAAGTAGGTGTAAGGATAGGGTATAGCTCCTATCTTCCAACATGATAATTTATTTGAGAAAGTTAAAAAAAAAAAGAAGTTGGGTCCTTGTGACAAGTTTCAGTCTAAATTAGACCTCAATCTGAAGTCACCTAAAGGATGATTTCTAGGTAGGTATTTGAGCTAGTAAATTCCTTTTTAGATTATGGTAGTCCCAGTTACTAAAAGCTTCACTTTCCCAGGTTTCAGTTACCTGTGGCCAATTGTGGTCTGAAAATATTAAGTGGAAAATTCCGGAAATAAACAATTCCTACATTATCAATTGTGTGCCATTCTGTGTAGCATGACAAGATCTCACACTGTCCTGCTCAATCCCAGCTGACAAGTGAACCATCCCTTTGTCCAGAGTAACCACATTGTGTATTCTACCCACCAGTTCCTCACTTAGTAGCCATCCTGGTTATCAGATTGACTGTCATGGGATTGTAGTACTTGTTTCCAAGTAATCATCATTTTACTTAATAAAAATAAGACTCTATTTGGCACATCCAAATTGCCAGCAAAATAGTCTCAAACCACAAGACTGCTACGCTGGCAATTTGGATACGCCAATGAGGGCCATACAGTACTTCTTTGAAGTGAAAAGGTGAAAGTTTTCGACTTAAAGAGAAAAAATATTGTATACTAAAGTTGCTAAGATCTATGGTAAGGACGAATCTATCTGTGAAATTATGAAGAAAGAAAAAGAAATGAATGCATAGTACATATAGAGTTCAGTACAATCTGTAGTTTCAGGCATCTGCTGGGGGTCTTGGAACGTATCCCCTGAGGACAAGGAGAGATCATTGTATATTCTTTTAGATTGTGTTCCCTGTTGCTTGCAGCTGAAAGAGGCCTTAAGACACTATCAAGCAGAGAATTTTAAAATATATCGCTTCCACTAGAAATTGAAAATAATTTTGATTCTTTTGGGAAATAAGTGACAATGGAAATAAATGATCAGATTCTTGAAAGAAAAAGCAGTCTTCCTAGGAATGTTGAATAAATAAATTAGTTTTGATAAAATAATTTAATTTTAACCATGTTATAAAACTATTTTAGAGATAATTTCATTAACTGCATATTAAAAATACTTGATTCATAAAATGTGTTACAATCTGAAGCTATAAACTGTCAGCAGATAAATTTCTCAAAATGACACCCCTACATGAGTTCAATTTGCAAAAACATATAAAGATTTCAAGTAAATTTATGTGAAGTGCATTTGCATGACGATATTCAGTAAGATTGGATCAGAGTCTCTTTTAACTTTAGATTATTGCATTACATTAAATCTCATTTAAGGTAAATGAACCATGAGAAAAAAAGTGTAAAATTGTTGTTAAGTATAGAACCTTGGGCCAGAGGGTGGGAGGTGGGGAAACATTGATCAAACAGTTGATTTAATTGGAATAAATGATTTAATTGGAATAAATAAATAAATTGTCTCTTGCATATCATTTGCATCCCATTTTCCAAAATCATTAGTAGAAGAACTTTTACATGTCATAAAACAATGCCTCTTATTTGTCAACCTTTTTTGAAGGAGGTCAATCATGGCCAGCTAATCTATAAATTCTTTCAAGTTAATCCATTGCAGAAAGGGCAAGTTTTATGCTCCTCAATATTTTACCGTCACCAAACTCCATCTAGTTTCTAGCCAGAATTGGTTGGACTGGAGCTGAGTGCATGGCCTAAGTTAAACGATTCACATTCCTTCTTCCAAAAAGTTGGGATTTCTGTAATGAGAGACTAAACCAGTGTAATAATAGTGAGAGCTTGATTTTTAGGTTGTATACAATCTGGTCTGGTGTTAGGTGCATGAAAAGCCAATGCTATCCATCTATTTTTTTTTTTTTTAATAAACCATGTTTATTTCAGCTGTTTGAATTGTTTTCTGCTTCTAACAACTAGGAAATCCCTGTGAAAGCCTTCCAAAGAATCTCCCTAATTTCTTTTACATGGAGATTCATGTAAGATTGAATTGGTGACCTTTAAAACTGAAAAAAAAAAAGCCATCGACTTTGGTTTTGAGTATCTTGGTTAATAATAGAAAATGGGGAAAAATATTCTGCTACGGGAGGCTGCAATTAATACTAAAAATACTAATTAAATACTTTTTTTGTTTTTCGTTATTGAAGTTTATTACTATTTTTGCTTTTATTTCTGAATAATATGAGACAATCAATCAAGTCAAGTGGTACTGAGATCCATATCATTTCCCTGTATGGGGGTTATTTTTCTAAATTTTTAGAATCAGTTTTTAGACTTGAATATATATTGGTTGCCTGTGTGTTCTATCAGCTAGGATATAATTGTATTTTTTATAATTTCATGAAATAAATTTTAATTTAAGATAAATATATTTAAAAACTCATGTTCTACATAGGCAAGCACTAATTCAAAACTTCTTTTCCTGCTCAGAGTTGTAAGAGAAGAGTTCTCTGCATGACCCAGATCTCACCCCCAGTGTAGGGAAAGGTGACTATACACTTGAACAGCAGAGTAGGTAATTTGAGACATTTTCTCTCAGATTCTACTAAGAAGGAAAATATTATTGTCTTCCAATTTGGGAATCAGCATTTCTCTAAAGGAGGAATGCCTTGGGGGTGGAGGTGCCAGGTAAGGAAATGACATGGGAGGACAGCTTTGAAAAATAACTTTACCAAAGGTATTTTGAGTGGCTTCAGAGAGCTCTAGAGCTATTCTGTTTGGTTCTGGATCAGAACAGCTGCTTCCTTTTCTTGCTTGACTGATTGCCGAGACCAGCTCAGCTGGGGAGACCCTAACCTAGTGGCACTAGAGGAATTAAAGACACACACACAGAAGTGTAGCGGTGTGGAGTGGGAAATCAGGGGTCTCACAGCTTTCAGAGCTGAAAGCCTCGAACAGAGATTCACCCACATATTTATTGGCAGCAAACCAGTCATAAGCATTGTTTCTATAGATTGTAGATTAACTAAAAGTATTCCTTAGGGGAAACAAAGGGATGGGCTGAAATAAAGGGATGGGCTCTGGCTAGTTATCTGCAGCAGGAACGTGTCCTTAAGACCCAGATCGCTCATGCTATTGTTTGTGGCTTAGGAACGCCTTTAAGTGGTTTTTCGCCCTGGGTGGGCCTGGTGTTCCTTGTCCTCATACTGATAAAGCCACAACCTTCAGCGTGGGCCTCATGGCCATCATGAACATGTCACAGTGCTGCACAGATTTTGTTTATGGCTAGTCTTGGGGCCAGTTTATGGCCGGATTTGGGGGCCTTTTCCTAAGAACTAATAACAAAATGCTCAGTCTCTCTTGACTAGATCTCGCTCATGCTTTTCATTTATGCAGAAACGGAGTTCTATGTATGCATTTAATCACATACACAACAATGCAGGGTATCCTTAAGGAGCAATTTGAAACATTTTTCGAAAATCTGAAATCAAACCGACTGTCTTTTTTGGGGAATAACAGTGAAATATTTAAACCGTTGACTGTCAAAATGGATCCTAGGCCAGGTGTGGTGGCTCACGCCTATAATCCCAGCACTTTGGGAGGCTGAGGGGGCAGATCACCTGAGGCCAGGAGTTCAAGACCAGCCTGGGTAACACGGTGAAACCCATCTCTACTAAAAATACAAAGCATTAGCCAGGCGTGGTGGCAGATACCTGCAGTCCCACCTACTTGGGAGGCTGAGGCATGAGAATCACTTGAACACCAGAGGCAGAGGCTGCAGTGAGCTAAGATCTCACCACTGCACTCTAGCTTGGACAACAGAGCAAGACTCTGTCTCAGAAAAAATAAGATAAGATAAAATAAAATAAAGTGTATCCTAAAATGTGGTAGAGAGAATGATGATGCTTGTAGGCACAGGAAGTTTTTGGTAATAGCCTCTGTATATTAGAATGTGCATAAAAACAAAAATCCACTAGATTTATCTATAAATGGATACTAGCAAATTCTAAAAGGCAGAGTATTTTGATTGTTAGTAAATATTACATATGAGATTAAAATAATTTCAATAATCTCTCATTAAATTTGAATAATTTAAAAATATTTTAACACATTCTGCATCTTTTAAAGAGTTGTCATTGGAGAAGACATTGTCCACAGGTGTTCAAAACCGCTTTCATAGGGATCAGGGTGATGGTGATGCACTTATTTATTAGGAGGCTTAGGAAGAAGTTGGTCTTTGCAGACAAATAAGTAAATTTACTACTTTTTACCTGGTGTAAATAATTATGAAACCCACCATGTTTACTTGTTTGCTTTTGTTTTTACAATGACTCAGAGTCTCACTGAGTTGCCCAGGTTGGAGTGCAGTGGCATAATCTCAGCTCACTGCAGCTTCCACCTTCTAGGCTTTAGCGATCCTCCTGCTTCTCAGCCTCCCGGGTAGCTGAGACTACAGGCATGCGCTACCACGCCCAGCTAATTTTTGTGTTTTTTGTTGAGATGGAGTTTCGCTATGTTGCCCAGGCTGGTCTGAAACTCCTGAGCTCAAGCCATCCACCTGCCTCGACCTCCCAAAGTGCTGGGATTACAGGCATGAGCCACCACACCCAGCCCCATGTTTCCTTGTATGACTTGACTACTCCAAGCTTCAACTCAGGTTCAGAAGATACAACAATCTTAGCTTACATTTTTGGGTCTCATGTTTGGAGTTTTCCACATTTTCCTTTAAGTAACCTAACTCTATATCAGAGCATACACACACACACACACACACACACACACACACACACACACACAAATGTTCCTGTTATACCTTAGCTTTTCTATTGTGATTCACTTCAAATTCACTTGGAAAGTAAAAGGGATATAAAAAAATTATTCTAAACAAATAGAAGTTTCACAGTGTATTTCACAGCATTTTAAAGACCAGGCCTCAAATGTGATTCAGCACTTCCACAGGTCTTTAAAATATTGTATATGCGTGTGTATGTGTGCAATAAATCTAAGTGTTGAAAAAAGGCAGGCTGGGAAAGTACTACTACAAACATGTTTTATTGGAGTAAAACTGAACTAAACAGGCCTAGTTTAAACATGTTTAGTAAATTTAACTTTCCCTAATAAATCTAAACCTATCTCAAAATTGACAACTAAGTTAAGATGTACACATACAAACCCACTTTTGTTTTGCAAAATAAATTTTAAATTTCCAACACATAAAAACACAAATGTAGGGTATGTCTGCTTTTTCGCCTGTGTTTTTGTATAACCAAACCAAGGTTAATTAGTTTAGCTTATGTCTCTCCACCTTCCAGGGTATTTTAATTTTAATTTTAATTTAATTTTATTTTATTCACATATGCTGGAAAGAAATAAACACATAGAGAAATATATATATGTATATGTACACACATATATACACACTTATTACATATTGTGTTCATTGATTCAATAAATTTTATTCTATGGTCTCTTAGGGACGTTTACCCTCAACTTTTCCAACTAAAAATAATAATAAGAGCTACCATTTATTCAGAGTTTATTATGTGCTAAGGTCTGTGCTAAACCTTTTACTGTTTCACATGTCACAATTTCAACAACACTATAAAAATTTGAGGCTGATACTCTTACTATATTTACTTTGTAGGTGAATAAACTGAAATATGGAATGATTTCATAACTTCCCTAAAATCATACAGCTACTATGTGTGAGAACATGAATCCAAATCCAGGTCTCGTTTACTAGACCTATTCTGGGTCTAGCTCTGGGTGTAGACTTTAGGAAATTATTTTCTTACTTGTGGTCTGAACACCAACTTAATTCCTCCAGTCTCATTAAATCCTAAAGAAAAATTATTTAAAAACGTCTATGACTTGGGAGGCTGAGGCGGGCGGATCATGAGGTCAAGTGTTCAAGAGCAGCCTGGCCAATATAGGGAAACCCTGCCTCTACCAAAAATACAAAAATTAGCCGGACACGGTGGTGCATGCCTGTATTCCCAGCTACTCTGGAGGCTGAGGCAAGAGAATCACTTGAACCTGGGAGGTGGAGGTTGCAGTGAGCCGAGATTATGCCATTGCACTCCAGCCTGGGTGACAGAGTGAGGCTCCGTCTCAGAAAAAAAAAAAAGTCTATGACAGCTAAAGGTCACCAAGTTAGATCATGGCGAATTAGTGAACATATCCGTATATTATTTTATTTGAACTTAAATTGTATCTAAGTTGTAAAATGTAAATATTTAGCACATTTATTTTTACACTAAAATTGCAGAAGTTTAGTGTCAAATTCATGATCCAATTTTCACAATTAACTTCGTCTTCTATTGTTTTGTCCCTAATGACTGATGTTGTTTAGGTTTAATTTTGTATGCTGCCTCCAACCACTTTGAAGATGGAAATAATATAAATAAATCTTCAATAAATAAAAATATACTAAATCAAGTCAATAAGCTGGCTGTGAAGACCTGACAAGAAAGCTTTACATTTTACTGATGCCTTCAGAAATCCAAGAGATTTAATTTCTCCCTGAGAAATCAATTTCTCTCTCTGGTAGTTTCTATAACAATTAGCATCTTAACATTCTTCCACTCACTGCTTTCCTGGGGTGTAAAATATTTTTAAACTTTTTTTTTTTTTTTTTCCCAATAAACATCTAGTAAGAGGAGAGAAATAGCAACTCTCTATTTTTTTTTTTTTTTTTTTTTTTTTGAGAGGGAGTCTTGTTCTGCCACCCAGGCCAGAGTGCAGTGGCACAATCTTGGCTCACTGCAACCTCTGCCTCCCGGGTTCAAGAGATTCTCCTGCCTCAGCCTCCCTAGTAGCTGGGATTACAGGTGCGCACCTCCATGCCTGGCTAAGTTTTGTATTTTTAGTAGTGACAGGGTTTCACCACGTTGACCTGGCTGGTCTTGAACTCCTGACCTCAAGTGATCTGCCTGCCTTGGCCTCCCAACGTACTGGGATTACTCTCCAATTCTTATATGGTCATAGGACTCGCTTTGAGATGCTGTGTTCCAGGTGACACCATGGCAAATTGTTGTTGCTGTGGTAGAAAATTCTTGATTCAGATTTTTTCAATTAACCCACACTACAGTAATAAACAGTAAACTACAGTAATGAACAGCAGTTTATTATTGTAAATAACAGTAATAAATTAAAGAAAAGGCAAGTGTAGAAGTATGAATTCCCAATATAGGTGTTTTTCACTTCTCTGTAACCAACTGTTGGGCCACATAACCTAAGGGTGAAATATGGAATGTGGACTCTTTTGGATCTTGCTGTGCTCCCCTGCGTGACTTTGATCAAGTTATTTAACCTCCTTGTGATTATCTGGACATCAGGCAAGATGAAATTACTGACTTATAATATTGTAAGGAGAATCCAATGTGCTAATGCATATAAAGCTTTTCGTGCAATGCCTGGCACAGATGAAGTGTGCTCAGCCAATGTTAACTTAGGGAAAATAAAAAACAGAAAACAAAAACACTTAGGAGGTGGTTTATATACGCCAGGAGGCATGAAGGTCCAGTGCTGGTGCTTTTAGCTTTTATTTCTGATTACTGCTTCTGTTAGTAATTGCTACACAATTTCTTCTTCTTCTTCTTCTTCTTCTTCTTTTGTTTTTTTTTTTTTTTTGCATTTTTGTGGTATGGTACTTAGTTTGAGGTTTAGTCTCTTCCCTAACATCCCTCAACTCCAGTCTCCACCAAAAAACGGCATTTTGTTTGTGAATGCTGTACAAGTTTTTTGTTCAACCGACATGTGATATTTCAGCGCGTCATACTGAAAACCCCGTTTGTTAGAAGACAGTGATAACATCTGTAAAAAGTTTTGCCAAACATAAGCTCCCTTTGCTAAAATGCCTGTGTGTTTTCCTTTATCCCGGCCTGACCAGGTATCGGGACCACCTACAGGTGGGTCACTGAGTGCTAATGAATCAGAGCGAAAAGCCAGTATCATGTAATCCACGAGTCTTTCTTGGAACAAGGATATATTAGCTCTGATGACTTGTACACTTATGCCAAAATAGCAGTAAGTCTCAGTGTTAAATCATGTCTCTCATTATGTGTAGAAATAGATCACGTGTGACCAGTATCCTTCTTGCTGATGCTCGTTTCCCACATGTGAGAAAATAGAGATCTTCCACCTACAACCTTTTTACCCCTACACCACTTATTTGCTGAAAAAACACCCCACAGGGAAGGAACCATCATAAAGTAATCGGAGGAAGGAGTTTGTGATGTATCTTCTTTTTCTGCCTCCCCCACTCTGACCCAACAAACAATTTATATGTAAATACACACAGAGCTAAGGCAGACACTAAGTTGCCTAAATTAAATGACAGTCAGTCCCTGAGGACCAGCAAACATTCTCCAGGACATCAAGGATTATGGTCTTTCTCCTCAATGGCCTGACAAGACAAAGGGTTGTTTGGATAATAGACGTACAGTCTCAGTTCATCTATTTGCATACATAGAAATTTAAGTCTGATTGGTGAGCACATGGGTGTATGATTACTGTATGTACAGAGGACTTTTCATTCTTTCTGCCTGTTTTGATAACACTTCTTAAAATATTTTACCCTTTCAACGGCTCAATTTGCATTAACTCTATACTTTAAATGCCATAAATGGGAAAGACATGGATGGTTTTTAGATCTTTATTTATGCCATATATCCACATAATAAGAACATCACATTACATAAATAAAATCCTCATCCTTGTTAGGGAGAAAGTGCTATTTTGGATGTTAAGGGAAAATAAAATACACACTAATTTATCACTAGAAATTCAGAAAAAATATTTAATATAAAGATTAATTTCAACTTTTGCTTATTTTCTCTTATCCTATACCTTGTCAGGCAAAGAACATCACAAATTCTTTTTTAGGTATTTGTTAATTTTACGATTCTTTTAAAATAAAATAAGCAATGGTTTTGGCATATATAAACTTTTAAAAATATTTTCATCTAATAAATTTTTTAAGGAAACGTATCTTAAAGATTTAGACAACTTATTGTAGCTAGTTAATTAGAAAGCTAATTACCAGAATGCAAATAACACATATCTTTCTGAGGGGCAATTTAGGTCACAGATATGCTTCAGGGCTAGGAGGAGGGGAACAATTTCTTGTTTTTTAAATTTCTGAGTCTTGCTTAATATTCTTTTATAGTAACATGAATTATGCGTGCATGATTTATTCTTGGATTTTCATAAAAATTAGATGATTATTTATGTGTTTTGTTTAAAAAATGATGTTCAAGGTTTAAAGTGAAATTAAGCACATTATCTTACTATAGGGTTATTGATTCTAATGTTTGGTAATGCCACATAGAGTTTCCAAACTTATTTGACAAACGGATCCTTTTCCCTTCCTGTGGAGTACATCCAAAGAGTAATATTTTATAGAATCTGTTAACATATCATCTACCCTACAAACTGGAATTTTGCATTTATTCTATTACATGATTTAGCTACTTTTTTTGAAGTCTCTCTAAAGTTCTCTTCTCAAGGTGCATTTAAAATAATCATTCACCACTTTAATAATGAGTTAGAAGAAAATAATAATTTTAAAACAACTGCCCATTATATTCAGCTGGAATAAGATAAAAATATGGGGACATTTTATCAGCCTTATATCCCTTTCTGAAAGAAGCCCACTGATAGAAACCCACTTTGGTGATACAAAAGCTACTAAAAAGATAATTTCAAAGGGAATTGTGTCTAATGGTTTTGCCCTGTATTTTTTAAGATATCATTAAAGTAAGTCAATGCTAACCACATTAACCAGTAATAATCACAAATTTTAGCTAATAAATTATTAATGTAATGTAGACCATTTGTCAGCAGGAAACACTTTGTCCAATCTTTTCATTCTCTTCATTACCATTCTGTGAATAGTCTGATTAACTGTCAGTTACATACATAATTCTTGTTACAGTTTGTTTATTGCTTTTCAGCAACCCAGTAATCCTAGTGGATGGAAATATTTTTCATTTGTCACAGTGACACGTGCTGTGAAGTGAAAATACGAACAGCTGCAGGATCCCCTAAACTGATATAACACATATTTATTTAAGATTCCACTCCATTTTTAAAAACTTCCAATTTAACTAAACTTAGCCACAGGATTAGAGTTTGGTTTCAGATATGCCTTTATTATAAGATAGATACAATTTCAGAAAAAAAAAACAGCAAAGTCTTTGTCATATCTCAAGCTTGATATTTTAACTTATTTTTTCCCTAAGGAACTTATTCTGCAACAGATTCTTTGATCAGCTTTGCTGCCTTGCCTAACTCATGGCTCTTAAATAGCTCTCAATTCTTCTACTTAGTCCAGTACACGCGCCATTTTCATCAACTTCCTACAGGCTGGCATCTTGGGTGGTAGGTTATGTTGCTTTTTTCTTAGACTATTTCTGCATTTCTACATTCTTTCTTGAGTCATGGGTCACTATTGTAGAAGGAGTGACATAGATAAAACATAAGCATATAAAAAACATTTAAAAGGAGAGTTTTGAGGGATGAGGGAGGGTATCTTACTTTTATTTCTTCTGAGAAATTTGGAACTTAAGATAAATGTCATTTCTACCATTTTAAGTTTTTGCTATATATTTAAAAACTATCTTATACAACTATCTTATTAAACAATCATATTTGATAGAATCCCAAGCAAAATTTACTCTAAAATAAAGATAATACATCCATGGTTCTACTGGTAGCAAAGTATACATACCCTGGTAATAAAAATTTACTTAAAATCTGATTTAGAAGACTTTTATTACACATGAGGTATAAACTGAATATGGGAAATCTTATATTTTAGAAGATTATATAAATAATAAAGTAATAAAAACAGAAAAATGATCTGTAGATACTAAAATCTTACATAGACAATTTAAGTTTTATCCTGTGAAACTTTCCCAAGTGAATGTAAACTGGCATCTTTCATATCCTCCCTAAATGTATTTATTTGTCTTACATGATGAGTGATAAAATAATCCACTATCTAAAAATTAGGAAATTTAAAATGTAAACCTTGCAACCTATTGTCATTTGAGAAAGTCAAAGCTCTGGCAGCAATATGCTAGGATTGCCTTATGGAAAGAATTGGCTTTAGGGAGCATGTGCTCCCAAACCATCCCTATCATTTCCTATTTTCTTATACGTAGGCCATTTCATGCATGTATAGTACCTGCTTGGACGCTATAGGCATTGGTGTTAGAAACTGTTACTAACTAAAATAAATAAATTATTTTGGATAGAGTCCAAAATGCATCTCTCTTATACTGAATCCTATTTTATTGCAAAGAGGGTTATACTAAATTTATAGTATATGATTAAATATTCATGGTCTAAAATGATAGCAAATGAAGTATTGCATGAGAGTATCAAGATAAAACTGAGTACACAATATTAGCTTTTAAGTATTGCAGTTGAAGGTTTTTCTAAATAATAATGAATATTTTATTTATATAACGTAATAGACAAAGAGACTCCCTCGAGTCCCAAGGAATACTTCCAAGTGGTGCTGTCTTCCTATTACTAAAAGAAAATACTGATCAGTGCAAATGTGCACAGACACTTCTATTTATTTCTATTGGTGAAAAGGCCCAAATCCATTCCGTGTTTTTCCTGTAGAGATCAGGAACAAGGTAGTAAAAGAATATTATTCACCGATAGATCAAGAATTGTCTAATTGAATAGGATACTTGAGATAGTTTGTTTCCCAGGTGAGGGTTTGCCCAATCCCTAATCCATAAACTATATTAAACTGCTCCAAAATAACGAAGATATGACATATATTATTGACAAAATGTATTCAGTTAAATTATTAAATAGCTTCTGACTAATGTATGTTTCTGAAAAGTATTATATTCCTCTTAATGTAGTTATTTTTTAATTTAAATCTTGATTTGAAATACTATATTTTAGAATGCTTAGAAATTTCAGCATTAAGGGACAAATCAGCACCCGTTCTTACTTTTCAATTGTTTGGTTTTTGGGGAAAATGTGCTAAGTATTACCTGTGTGATGGATATACAAAGTTACATGAATATTACATGAAGTTGACATCATCATAGACATCAAAAAATATGTCAAGTGATATCTAACATAATTATGATCTATTAGTTGCATACCAAGGAAGTAAATAAAAGTAGGCCAGTGCTTTTTAATGGATGTGTTAGCTTGCACCATGTAAATGTGAATCTTCGGCTATCTCCTACCCCATTGTGTATGTTAACAGGATTAGCTAGTATTAGCCCCCATCCACAAGGAGTGTGATATGCAGTGTGACCTGTAAACCTCTCCTGGGATTCAAAAGGGCTAAGTTGAACCATGCATGATTTCAAAGTAATTCTCAGCACAATTATCTGCTTGACCTGCAAGATGAACAAGCATATCATTTAATTAATTGCCAAGCTCTTGTGAACAGAGCTGTTCATTTTTCTAGTAATTGCATGATGATCTGCCTTTGCTAATTCTTATGGGAATGACCAAAATTGCACATTAACTGGTTTGATGGTCACTGTCCACACTGCCATCAAACACTGCTTTCAACCTTGACATCAATGATTCTTTCTTAGGAATATCATAAAAGCATCTGAAAGACAGTGTTTCCTTACAGCAGTGATAAATATTTTTTGATCATCTAAAGTCATAATACAAAATCATTTCCTTCCCCACTTACTTATGAAGTACAAATGTAAGCCATATCTCTAAAACTGCAAAAGTACATAATAATTTAACAGCTAGTGATATATATGGTATGGTGAAGACTAATCCAGAAAGAACAGAAATGATGCAACAATTATATTCATTTATTCAGCCATAATAAAGGTGAACTATTTCAATTTCACATAGGTGTGTGATGAGAAGAGGGAAAGGGAATGTATGATTTTCTGCTATCAGAGAAAATATAATTCTGGGATTAAGTTATTCTGATATGCAAGTTGCCATCTGTTATTGTAGGTATTTATTCTAGATGCTCAATGAAGAATTTATTTTATGAACAAACAGATTAAGGAACAACAACTCAAGACATAAAAGAAAAAAAAAATCCCAAAATATTCCACTCTGGAATTTGTCTACTGAATGTTTTCTCTCTCTCTCTCTAATTTTCTTAGTGTTTATATGTCTGTTTGCCAGCTTGAGATTCTGTTGTGTTCTCCACAGTCAGATCAGATTCTAGAGTGTAATAAATAAACAAAAAAATCAATGAGTTAAACAGCTGAAATATCCACTTCTATTTCCAATTCATTGTGATACTCAATTATTTATCACCTGAATTTCCTGATACAGCATAAAGAGATGAAGTCAAGGTCACAGTGTGTGGAAGCAGGCTTTAACCCAATATAGACTTCTAATTGCAATGGTGTGTGTGTGTGTGTGTGTGTTTGTGTGTGTGTTTGTGTGTGTGTGTTTGTGTGTGTGTGTGTGCGCGTGTGTGTGTGTTTGTGTGTGTGTGCGTGTGTTTGTGTGTGTGTTTGTGTGTGTGTTTGTGTGTGTGCGCGTGTGTTTGTGTGTGTGTGTGCGTGCGTGTGTGTGTGTGGGGGGGGTGGGGGCGGGGGGCGGTATTCTCTCCAGGAAGGAGTCCAGCTTTGTATCATGGAGTAAGATTGGGCTATTGTGTATCTTTAGAGGAAAAAGAGAATGAATCCCTTATTAAATAAATCGTGACATAAATTAGATTTGTCTTTGCCTCCTTATGTGACATTTTTCTAGGTAAAACTAGGTAATTGACAAATTTTCAAATGATCTCCTTAGGTTTTCTTCACTGTGGATCGGGATTTCTCAGTCTCAGCCTTATGGACATTTTGGGCTGGATAATTCTTTGTAGTAGGGGCATGGCTGTAAACTGTAGGATGTTTAGCAACATTTCTAGCCTCTATCTACTAGATGCTAGTGGCAACTTTATCCCCCAACCTGACCCCTGTAGTGACAACCAAATATGCATCCCGACATTACCAAATGCTTTTGGGAAGTTGGTGCAAAATCACCCGCAGTTGAGAACCACAGCTTCAGTAAATACTCTGAAATAAGAAACTTTGGCTCACTTCCCTCATTCCCAAAAGATACCCAATCACAGGCAATTATGGAAGGCAGGCTTTCTCTTTCAGGGAGAGCAAATAGTAATGTCCTACAGACAAGGAGAAGATAATCACTAAAAGATAAAAAAGTGATACATGGCTTCAACTACATTATATACATCATCATTTTAAATCATCCCTACAATGAAGGTACCCCTGAGATATTGAAAAAGGGAGAAGCGGGGTCAGTAATTGAAGAAAATACACTTTTATATGAATTATATGATATTTTTGACACTGATGAGAAGCAGACCCAATTCTATTTTGAAGTTTTAACTCAGAATGAGCCCATACAATGGGGACATACTGTCACATTCAATATCTGCTTAACATACTCACATAGTTTGCTTAACTATTTCAGATTAGTGAATTATTTTTCTTGAATTTTTATAGCTTCATGGATCCTAGCTCAAGGCTTAATGTCTAGGTGAGTTTGCCTAAGTTTTAAAAGGTATATTTAAATTCAACAATGGCTTTGCCAATTCCAAATAAAAATAAATAATGTGCCACTATACCACCTTACATCAAAGGCAGTACATACAAGTTTATGTGAAGGGGTGAAAATATACATTTTTGGTACTTAATGACTTTTTAAGCAACGTTTTCCAAGCCAGTGTAATAAACTATAAGGATCCATATAAAAATTCAAGGAAACATTAATAGGTCTCATAATTATTCTAACCGTATTAAATTAATGTATATTTACTGCAGAAATAATATGGTCCTCTCTCTAATAATATGATCCTCTCTCTAATAATATGATCCTCTCTCTAATAATATGGTTCTCTCTCTAATAATATGATCCTCTCTCTAATAATATGGTTCTCTCTCTAATAATATGATCCTCTCTCTAATAATATGATCCTCTCTCTAATAATATGGTTCTCTCTCTAATAATATGATCCTCTCTCTAATAATATGGTCCTCTCTCTAATAATATGATCCTCTCTCTAATAATATGATCCTCTCTCTAATAATATGGTTCTCTCTCTAATAATATGATCCTCTCTCTAATAATATGGTCCTCTCTCTAATAACATGTTCCTCTCTCTAATAATATGATCCTCTCTCTAATAACATGATCCTCTCTCTAATAACATGGTCCTCTCTCTAATAATATGATCCTCTCTCTAATAATATGGTCCTCTCTCTAATAATATGGTCCTCTCTCTAATAATATGGTCCTCTCTCTAATAATATGGTCCTCTCTCTGATAATATGATCCTCTCTCTGATAATATGGTCCTCTCTCTGATAATATGGTCCTCTCTCTGATAATATGGTCCTCTCTCTGATAATATGATCCTCTCTCTGATAATATGGTCCTCTCTCTAATAATATGATCCTCTCTCTAATAATATGATCCTCTCTCTAATAATATGGTCCTCTCTCTAATAATATGATCCTCTCTCTAATAATATGGTCCTCTCTCTAATAATATGATCCTCTCTCTAATAATATGGTCCTCTCTCTAATAATATGGTCCTCTCTCTAATAATATGGTCCTCTCTCTAATAATATGGTCCTCTCTCTAATAATATGATCCTCTCTCTAATAATATGGTCCTCTCTCTAATAATATGATCCTCTCTCTAATAATATGGTCCTCTCTCTAATAATATGATCCTCTCTCTAATAATATGGTCCTCTCTCTAATAATATGATCCTCTCTCTAATAATATGGTCCTCTCTCTAATAATATGATCCTCTCTCTAATAATATGGTCCTCTCTCTAATAATATGATCCTCTCTCTAATAATATGGTCTCTCTCTAATAATATGATCCTCTCTCTAATAATGTCTCTCTCTAATAATATGATCCTCTCTCTAATAATATGGTTCTCTCTCTAATAATATGATCCTCTCTCTAATAATATGATCCTCTCTCTAATAATATGATCCTCTCTCTAATAATATGGTTCTCTCTCTAATAATATGATCCTCTCTCTAATAATATGATCCTCTCTCTAATAATATGGTCTCTCTCTAATAATATGGTCCTCTCTCTAATAATATGATCCTCTCTCTAATAATATGATCCTCTCTCTAATAATATGGTTCTCTCTCTAATAATATGATCCTCTCTCTAATAATATGGTTCTCTCTCTAATAATATGATCCTCTCTCTAATAATATGATCCTCTCTCTAATAATATGATTCTCTCTCTAATAATATGGTTCTCTCTCTAATAATATGATCCTCTCTCTAATAATATGGTTCTCCTCTCTGAGAACACTGGATAGAGAATGTCCTCACATATGTATACAAATACTGTTCAAACATACAGAATTTTACATATTAATTCTCATTCAGTTATGGTAAAAATATCTTGCTTCTAAAATCAAAGCTGACAAATCTGGTGGGCTTTCGACAGTGTGGCAAGTATTTCTTAAATGAAGAGTTTGAGTTTCCACTGAGCATACTGTGATTTCCTGCCTCTCTTACAAATTTGTAGCTCTTCACTATACACATCTTTTTCCTGGGATACCATCTTCTCTTCGTATCTCTTTCCTCTCATCATAAACATCATCTTATTTTCAAGTTGTTACTGCTTTTGTCACTGTTTTCCTAGACAAAACCAAGGAAATACTGCATGTGTGATGGAAATGGAAAGAACTCAGTTTTTATCATCAGGTATGTGAACTTGGCCTCTTAAATAACTTCTTGAAGTCTCAGTGTTTTCATGGGGAAAGTGAAGTTGCCTCTTGTATTTCTTATATTTTTGCCAATTAGAAGATTCCCCACAATTAGTCAATAACCTTCTTCTTCATTAGGCTGAAAATGTTGGGGTATTTTTCCCTTTTGGGCAAGCCATACTATGATCCATACAAAATAAAATGCTGAAGAAGTCTAATGTAACATAAAACACCTTTCATTAAAAATATGGGGCCAGGTAAAATTTACTATGAATCTTATTGTTCTCCTTTCTATCACTCTTTGTCTCTTAAACTGATTACATTTGTGGTTTGTAAAAGATCTTTAAAAAACACACACAAAAAACAGAAGGACATATTCTCATTTGTTTATTATCAACATAATCCCTAGATTTTTTAAAATGTTGAGCATTAAGATTTATGTTTCTAAACACAATATGATTCCATCTCACATCTGAATGCAGCTATTCCTATAATATAAATTTAAAAAAATACTTGGATATGTCTGGTTAATAATTTAACTTATTCAGGACAATTACTTATTTTGTCCAAAACGAAACAAACAGACAAACAAAAACAAGAGTGTTTTTAGACCAGATAGGATTTTCTAAGCCCTAAGCTCCTGCTGTTACCCTGATTTTCTTTCTGGTTCTCAATATGTCACAGCTATCTGTCCTCAGACTATTATACAGAAATTGGTAACCAAATGATTCAGAGACATTTTATACAAATGGTAAACTTAGCATGAGTTCTCCTGTAGGTGCTAATTGGAAGAGGGACAGAGAAGTTTCAAAGCAAAATTATGTTTTATATCTGCCTCCTGCATTTCCTGCTCAATTTTGGTCAAAAGCCGAGTTTCTTCAAACTTGAAATCCAGTTCCCTCGATAGCACGCACTGAGACACCAGGAAGCATGGGACACAAAAGGAACAGGGAATACTAGATTCAGAGAACGTTGACCTGAACCACGGAAAAAATTATTTCTGAAACATCTGAATCGTATCTTATAAATCTAGGTTCCCCTCTTTTTCTTCTTCTGCCTCTCCTTCTCTCCTCTTTCTTCTTCTCATTTAACTCTGCAGACATTGTTGATGAACAACAATATCTATCTTATTCGAGTAAAAGCTAGAGGAAACTGTCCAGCTGTCTTATCAGTCTCTACATATGCAAATATAAAGAACCTGATCCATCTCCTGATACTTGAGACCCAAAGGCAGCAATAGGACTATTCTGGGACCAATTCTTTCTCTGGAATGACTTGAAATGTATATGAAAAAGCATGCACATCAGAAAGCCGGATGACTGATGGCACAGGACTCATCCATATTTATCTTCCCAGAATTGGACAGGCATCCTATTGATTCATACAGGTCATTACACAACATGGTTACAATCCAGTACCATCCAATTCAAAAGGAAATGTGAATTAGTGATGGATCTACTTGCAGGTCTGTACCTAAGGCACAAGATAGCTAATCAAGCATCACCCTATTTTGACATCACTGAAATCTCCCTTAGTTTAATGTCAGTCGGTCTTATATAGATATCTGACTCTAAAACGATTGAAAATACTGAGATTGTCTAGTTAAAGGAACATTTTAAAATGGCAAGCCTTTTCATATAGCCACTATATTCTTGACAGAAAATCATTTCTGGGAAAATGATCTTGTTTTATTCTAGGACAAATGTGTGTATATGTACATCTTATATATATAAAAGGAAAGTTTTACTAAGGTCATTTTAAAACGAAATAAGCAAAACAAAAGAAAGATAAAAATGAAATGCAGATGCAAACACAATAGAAAAATCAGGATTAGACACCATGATAATCAGGTTTGAAATTCTCAGTAGACAGAAAAAAATGTCTTGACCATTTTTATAACTAACAAAACAAGTAAAAATAGGTTATGAACACCAAGTTATATTCAAAATTCAGTCAAACAAAATCTTTACTTTCCAAGTGGGATGTCGAGAAGTTAAGAATAGCAAAATAAAGCTTTACTGTCTTTAACAATTTTCATGCTTTCGGAGGGCTGTAGCTTAATTTTTGCAGTTGCTGAAAGTGGCACTTATAAGTCTGGGCCATGACATGCCCAGAGGCACTCAGCTGCAAACTCAGGCTCACGCAGGGTAACAGCACTGAGCTTTATTTAGTTTTGAAAATTAAACCAAAAGGAGACTATTCAGTGGGCTATTCGATAGGGAATTAAGTTCTCAGATGACATTAAAATCATCTTGTAATCCAAAAGTGACTCTGAAATAAACAGCCCACTTTACAATGCTCATAGTACCATTGATTCATCCACATGTGTGCTATGCCCTCCAACCCTGGAGGGTCCTGCATTTATTGCAACAATGTATTCATTGATCGAGATATTTTTGTAACTTCTCTTTTGGAATTATCCCCAGACCCCATTGCATTTTTCTGTCTATGAATTTACATGTGTATGAACTTGTTCATTTAGCAATTATTTGTTGAACCCTAAGATGTTTCATGTGCTGCCCTAGATGCTGGTGATACCACTGTCAATGAAAAAAAGATGGATGAAAATCCTGCCCTCTAGGTCCTCGAATACCAATGTGAGGAGAAAGAGGCAAAAATAAATACGTAAATCATGTGGCATGCCAGAGGACAGAGTGCTGAAGAGGAAGATGAAGCTGAGGAGGAGGATGGCGAGGGCTTGGGTGGGAATGACTTCCTGTAGAAGCTCCTCAGAAAGTGTGTCATTTGAGCAAAGATCTAAAGGTGGTAAAAGAGTGAGCCATGGAGATATTTTAGGAAATAACATTTCAGAGAGAAGGAATAGCATTTGTTTTACGGCCTTTTATGGTATTTTTTTTTTCAGATAAATTTAAATAGAAAGTACATTTAGTAATTATTTGGGGAGAAATAATTTTTAAAAATCCCCAGCCATAGACTAGTATATAAAGTTACTGAGGAATCTTCCTGCAGGTCTGTGCCTTGGGCATAAGATAGGTAATCAAGCATTACTCTATTTTGCCATCATTATAGTCTCTCCTCATTTAATGTTAGTCTTACCTAGATGACTCTAAAAGGATGGAAAATACCAAGATTGTCTAGTTAATGGAACATTTAAAAAAACATGCTAGCATAGAAACTATCCCTTAAACCAGTCCTATGATTCTCCCCTCTTCCATACACGTTTGCCGTGTGTTTAGAACCAGTATTCCTGAACAAGCAAATTCTAAATGACTATCAGCTTCTTGGAGTTTCCTCTCTGCCTCCTTGTCTTAACTGAAATTTGGCCCACCTTAGACACCACCGAGCCTGCAGCATTCTCAAGTTCTTTCCATTTATTGTCTAGTACCATGTGTATTTCAGGGCTAAGGGGTTCGTTCCTCCACAGTCCTTTTCATAACTTCTAAAACACTACTTCCATGCCCTCTTATTAAAAGTAAAACAAAACAAAATCAATAAAAAGTCTTGCTCCTGCTTCTAACATAACACACTCTCCTCTTATTTACTACTATCTCAAGCCTCTCAGTTGCTACCCTTTATATTAAAAGAGCTAGCAATGGCTCAAAGACATCCTCAGACCATTAATTACTCTCCGCATCCAGGGCACCATGTTCTTTCAGGTGCCTTGTTGTCTTTATTGAGGGAAAATTTCTCCCATCCCATCTCTCAGCCAAGCTCTCCGTCAGTCACATAGCATTGTCTATGATAACTGTGCATTTTTAAAAGATCACAAAATCGCAAAAAGCACAACCTCATGTCTTACAGTTTGCCTTGTAAGAAAACCGTTTGTTGAACCTCATATGAACACTGTCCACTTTATCTACTTCAAATCACCACCGTTAATCTTCATTCACTTTTTCACAATGGGCGTAGTTTTCCTGGCCCGCCATTTTAATAATTCTAGTAGGGCACCTTAATTCCCTTGTCTTTTTATCACATCTGCGTGGCAAAGATTCTCCATAAATCACCACTTTCCTTAGCTTGCTCAGAGCCACGTGGGACTGAGAAATGTCACACAACAAGGCAGACATACTCAAAATAAATGTGTGATCTCTAACTTAAAGAGGAACTAAACACTGTTCATTTGACAGAGAAATCCTCTGCACCTCTTCTTAACAGCACACCAACTCTTCTTCGAGCTCCTGTAAACAACTCCATTTCTGTCTTCACCCTGTATAGATGATTCTAGCTCCTGTATCATAAAGAGAATTGTCTTTTTCCAGAGAGAATCCTTCAACTTTCTGTTCATTTTCTGTTTCTTTCTTTCTCTTTCTTTCTGTCTCTCTCTTTCTCTTTCTCTCTCTCTCTTTCTCTCTCTCTCTTTCTTTCTTCCTTTTTTTTTTTTTTTTTTGACAGAGTTTCCCCCTATCACCCAGTCTGGAGTGCAGCGGCGTGATCACAGCTCACTGCAGCCTTGACCTCCTGGGCTCAAGCGGTCCTCCCTTTCTCCGCCTCCTGCGTATTTGTGGCCAAAGCATGTGCTGCTAGTGCCACCATGCCCAGCTAATTTTTTGGTTTTTAGAGATAAGGTCTTCCTATGTCGCCCAGACTTATCTTTAACTCCTGGGCTCAAGCAGCCCTCCCACTTTGGCCTCCCAAAGTGCTGGGATTACAGACATGAGCCACTGCACCTGGCCAACTTTCTGTTCCTTTACTCACAACTTCTTTAACATTTGTCTCCCTCCTTGTCTTCCTTTCAGTTATAACAAGACGGCTGCATCTACACCTAAGGCCAATCTCATCTACTCTGCTTTGAATCATGATCTGTTTCTCCCATCTCAGAGAACTTACATTTAACCATACCTTCCCAACGTGATTCCACTGGATAAAATCACCAGTACTTTTGATCCATACTCTAAAGTTATTTTATTTTTCACACTTAACATCTCTGTCCTTTTTGCAACTTTTGACAATGGTGAATATTTTGTAATTCCTTTACGCACTGTCTTCTTTAGTCTTTGTGACACCCCCTATCTGGTTTTACTTCACCTTCACTGGCTTCCTAGCAGCTGTTTTTCTCCAAGCCTCTTTGTAATCTAACCATCATCAACCAACCACTTTAAGGTGGGAGTATTCAAAGCTCAGTCCTGAGTTCTCTGTTCTCCATTTGCTCTAGGGTCTTCCTAGGCAGTCTCTTCCATATTCAATATTTCTTCTCTCATCTATGTTTAGGAGACTCCCTTAATTGGTTTTCTACCTCAGTCTTCCGTACTGAGCTTCAGATCTGTGTATCTAATGCAGTATCGTTATCCATATATTTAAGAGAATATGTCCCAGCCAAACTCTTGACCCTCTCTCCACACTACCTGGTTCTCTCTCATCCTTGGCCAGCTCAGTGAAAGTCGTCATTGAGTCACATGTGCAAATCTGGAGCTTAAGAGTCTCTGGTCCTGACCTCCAGCTCACCTCCCTGTTCAATTAATCACAGAATCTTGTCAATTTTACTTCCCAAATTACACTCAAATTAATCTCTCTACCTTCACTGCCAACAGCTTAGTCTAAGCTACCATTATCTTGATTAACTATTTGACCTCACAGGGTGAATTCTATATGCTCAATTCAGGTAATGTCAAAGAAACAAATGGGTCAATACACTTTATGGGTGAATAGTTTTAAATAATAATTAATTAATCTATTTATTTATATTCCTTAGCATGTTTATTAGAGTGGTCTCAGAGATACAGGAGTTTTCTTCTGCTAAGCTGAGCACTTAGATTTAACGGGAAACTGGAAATGTCATGTTCAATAATTGTTCTATTTTCTTAACAGATTGTTCTATTTTTCTTAATCAGAATAAACAAATATAGCCTCAACTATTTTGATTAGTTTCTTAGAATATCTAGAAAGATTTTCATAGATGTTTCTTCCATGTTAAAGTTTTCTTTCAGATCTGTTTATTTTAACACAAGCCTCTCAACTAAATCATTTGTACCAAAAACTTTAGTTCCATTGTACGCTTAAAAAATGTTGATGTCGTAAAGGACAAAGAAGGAAAAGAAGAAGAGAAAGGAGAAAAAGAAGAAAAAAGATGTAGGGATATAGAAAAGAGAGAGATATGGCTCAATTCAACTGCAAAATTGGATAATTTTTTGCATGTAGTTATAGTTACTCTACCTAGTGAAGGGTCAACTGAGGTTCTACAATTGTGGGAAAAGATTAAGGGTCATTCAAAACGGTGTGAAACATCAATACCTGCTGATAGTATTGCGATTAATGTAAATGTGAAGTACCTGCACCTTGTGATAAGGACAATAAAAATTTAAAAGCCATTTGATAATATATTTGGAACATTCAGACTATGAGATCTGACCTTGAGATACTTGAAGTTTAGTGCCAGAAATTGGTATAATTTCCATTTGTCAGGTAGATTGTTTAAAAACCTATTTATGTATAAAGGCCACGGATTCCATTGCCATAAATGGTTGCAAATATTTCTCCAAAATTAGGAGAGGGCTGAGGTTTATGTCTGCAAATGGACTGTAACTTATATAGTTCTGTACTGGATATTGTTTACTAATACATATAACTCAGGCTAAATATGGAGAGATTTGTTATCCTTAAATTTCTTTGAAATAAAACCATATATCCTTTCAAAGAGAAGTCTGCAAAATAGCAATTAAATTTGCAATAAACTGATCATCTGTAGCAGATATTAGACTAACTGCTAATAATACCAAGTAATTTCAATTTCAGGAAAAAAATCAGTTCATAAAAATGTCTATTAGATATTCATCACAGTGAACCCCAAAGCCAATGCAATGTCTTCATTTCTTAAAGTATTTTAAAAACAGTAAAGATGGTCTAGTTAGTATTCTGTAAAATATTTTTTCAAAAATCTAATTTATAATGAAGATACTCAAATCGCCATAAGAAACATGGTTTATAACTCACTATAATAAAATATATATTCTGTGCAAAAAGTTAACTTATATTTAACTTCCTTTCTACAAACGGCTCTTGATTGATTGCATTACAGGAAATTAAGTATGGACTTTAAACAATTCTAAATGCATTGCTTTATTTTAATAATGTTTGGTAGACAATTCCAAGCACTTTTTCATTTGTTTCCATGAAGAATAATTCTCGGGCTAAAAATTCTAAATAAACTGAACTAACTGACTACCGTGTAGGAGAAGCATCAGTCATACGAATGACATCAGGAAAGGATAAAACTGTACCAACTGCAGGAAAAAAAAATCACTTTGGTTTCACAAGTGACTGAATAAGTTCGGGTGTTAATCTATGTGTATAATAAGCTAACTATCTTTTGTGTTTTTTAGAGATAGGATCTTGCTGCATTGCCTAGGATAGAGTGCAGTGGTGTGATCATAGCTCACTGCAGCCTGGAACTCCCTGGCTCAAGAGATTCTCCCAAGCAGCTGGATTACAGACTTGAGCCACAGTGCCCAGCTGATGTTTCTATTATTTATTTATTCTTTTTGTAGAGGTGAGGTCTTGCTTTATTGCCATGGCTGATCTCAAACTCCTCCCAAAATGCTGGGATTTACAGGCATGAGCCATCGTGCCTGGCCTGTGCTCATGTTTGAAAGTTATTTTGCAACATGATAAAAATGAGATGAAAAATAAAGTCAAATTTTAGCTTCTTTTATTCCCGATAAATCTTAGATTATATTTATTCAAAATATCTATGATGACCTTAATTCTCAAATTGTAATTTTTCTTATCAATGGTCTTTCTCAATAATAATTGAGAGTTTTCTTGATTTCAAAAAGTATACGTTTGTCATAAGTGACTCTTTCTTTCAGTATATTTAGTATTAAAATGTAATTTCAAGAAAGTCTTCCAATCAGGGTTCTGTGGACTTCCAGAAACTAACCTTAATTTGAATAGCCACCATTATTTCTAGGTGTTTACAGAAGGAATCCTCAAATTTAGCAAAATGGCATGTCCATTTTCCCACTCCCCTCCAATCCTCTGCACCTTCAATCTACACCTGTAAATGCATGTCACTTTTTGGTCTATCCAAATTCATCCTATATCTTTAATAACCCACTAAAGTCCAGTCTCCCTTATGAAGCTTTTAAAGGACTGCAGACTCTCTTTCTTTTATTGAATTCTTATAGCATATATCATAATAATATAACATAATTATACATTTTTATACTATTTTTAAACTATCAGTCTTCCTAATATAAAACCACAATTTCACCACAATTTCTGGTCTCACATTTTGTCTCTAGTAGATTGCTGTGGTGATAGCTTTAGTGTACTCATGCCTCAACCCTATTCACCCATTGCAGAGTCCCCTCTCATGTTGACTCGGCTTGGTCAAATGACTTGCTTTGGTCAATGTGACAATAGCAAATGTAAAGTAAGCAAAGACTAAAAAAAAAAATACTTACATTGGCCTAGGGAGGTGCAAGATCTCTATAACAACTACAAGCCACTGCTTAACAAAATCAAAGATGACACAAACAAGTGGAAGAAAATTCCATGCTTGTGGATAGGAAGAATCAACGTTGTTAAAATACTACTACTGAAAGCAATTTATAGATTCAATGATATTACCATTAAACTACCATTGACATTCTTTACATGAGACAAAGAAAAAAAAAAAACCCTGAATGCAACCCTAAGCTAAAAGAACAAAGCTGGAGGCATCATGCTACCCAACTTCAAACTATACCACAGGGATACAGTAATGAAAACAGCATGGTACTGGTACAAAAAGAGACACATAAACCAATTAAACAGAATAAAGAACCCCAAAATAAGACTGTACACCTACAACGACCTGATCTTTGACAAATCTGACAAAAACAAGCAATGGGGAAAGGATTCCCTTTTCAAGAAATGGTGCTGGGATAACTGGCTAGCCACATGCAGAAGTTTGAAGCTGGACCCCTTCCTTATACCCTACACAAAAATCAACTCAGGATGCATTAAAAACTGAAATATAAAACCTGAAAGTATAACAACTCTGGAAGACAACCTAGGTAATACCATTCAGGACATAGGCACGGACAAGGATTCATGATGAAGACACCAAAAGCAATTGCAATATAAGCAAAAATTGGTAAATGGTATCCAATTAAACTAAAGAGCTTCTGCACAGCAAAAGAAACTGTTAGCAGAGTAAACAGATAACCTACTAAATAGGAGAATATTTTTCAAACTATGTAGCTGACAGAAGTCTAATATCCACCATCATCAAGGAAATTAAATAAATGCATAAGAAAAAAAAAACCATGTTAAAAAGTAGGCAAAGAACATAAACTGACACTTCTCAAAAGAAGACATACATGCAGCCAACAATCATGAATAAAAGCTCAACATCACTGATCATCAGAGAAACGCAAATCAAAACCACCGTGAGATATCATCTCATACCAGTCAGAATGGCTGTTATTAAAAAGTCAAAAAAAAGTAACAGATGCTGGCAAGGTTGTGGAGAAAAAGGAATGCTTATACACTGCTAGCAGGAATGTAAATTAGTTCAACAATTGTAGAAGAAAATGTGACGATTCCTCAAAGACCTAAAGACAGAAATGCCATTTGACCCAGCAATCCCATTACTGGGTATATACCCAAAGGACTATAAATCATTCTATTATAAAGACACATGCACAAGTATGTTCCTTGCGGCACTATTCACTATAGCAAATACATGAACTCAGCCTACATGCCCATCAACGGGTAGACTGGATAAAGAAAATGTGGTACATATACATCATGGAATAATACATGGCCATGAAAAAGCACAAGATCATGTCCTTTGCAGGGACATGCATGGAACTGGAGGCCATTATTCTTAGTAAACTAATGCAGAAACAGAAAACCAAATTCTGCATATTCTCACTTATAAGTGGGAGCTAAATGATGAGAAGACATGGACACATACACACAAGGGCCTATTGGAGGGTAGAGAACGAGAGGGGCAAGAGGATCAGGGAAAATAACTAATGGATACTAGGCTTAATACTTGGGTGATGAAATAATCTGTACAACAAATCCCCTCAACACAAGTTTACCTACGTAACAAACCTACAAATGTACTCCTGAACTTAAAATGAAAATTAAAAGAAAAAGGAAGTCACGACATCTTCCTTGATTTAAAAAATATATATATATAAAATCTCTCTGCACATCTAAAGAGATAATAAAAAAGAAGATGATGTTTAAGTATCTCCTAGTATTCACTAAAAAAATAAAGTGGAAATATGAGAAAAAAATAAAAGATATAGAGAGTCGATCCAGGAGATCTAACACTGGACTATTAAGATATTCTTACAGAGAAGAAAGAAAACTTAAGAGAGAATAAAAGCAAAAACCACAATCAAATTTTCTAGAGCCGATGGAGAACACTAGTCTTCAAATAAGTTGAAAGGGTCAATCTTGTGTAGGGAAAGATGAAAGGAAAAAGTACGCACTCTAAACATTCTAAAGAACCGTAGAAGATCTTATAAACTTTTACAGAGAGAAAAATAAAGCCCATCCACAAATGAAAGGTTATTCAACTTTCCATTAGCAAACTTAGTGCTGGAAGACAATGGCATAATATCTTCAAAGTTAGGAAGGAAAATAATTTTGGGCCTAGAATTTGATACACAGCCAATGCATCAGTCAAATCTAATGGAAATTTCAAGACAAAGGAGAATGTGAATAGTTCACTTCTCATTCATTCTTTTGCAAAAAGTTACTTGAGGGTACAATACAGCACAGTGAGGAATACATGAAGCGGGAAGATATGAGTGGCTCAAAGAGGGTTAGACTTCAGTAGAGCGTTGAACTTATGTTTTGATACGACAACAGTTGGCTTTAATGTTATAAAGCATAGCATGTTATATTTAGCAAGAAAATGAAAGACCACTGATAGAAAGTTTCTATGACTTTGTGTTTTATTAAAATAACCCCTAAAGGAAAATAAAAAAGAAAAGAAAAAAAATAATAAAACAAAAAGGCAGTGAAAATTGTAAGAATTTTTTTCAATAAGTACATTTCTTATAATAAAAAAAGAAAGCAAAATTCAGAGGAGTGGAGAAAGATAAAAAGAGAAAGAGAAGGAAAGGCAGAAACCTGAAATTTAAAATTTGCAAGAAAAAGCATGGCTGAAATATGTTTATAAAGCCCCCAAATGGGACTTTATTTCTATCTGTGGGTGAAGTGAAAAAATGGCGATGTTAATGACAAAGGAATTGTAGACAAGGAAATATAATCACAGAACACCAATAAACTTTGCTCTATACCGTTAACCTATCAATAGTAGCAATAATGCACATTCAACAATGATTTTTAACATTCAGGTAGAATGTATAGATAAAGCATATAAATAACTAAATTAAAAATAAAAGGAGTATAACTTCTACAGAAGTTGAGAAGTGGACCTGATTACGGGTTAACTAACCAATGGGATCCAACGCAGAGAACCCAAAGTCCTTGGCTTTGCTTTCCTGGAGAAAACTTCCTGTCATTCCAGAAGGCTACATCCGTTGAATTCGAAGTGTAGCATTCTTGAAACAAGCAAGGCAACAGGCAGTCACATACATTCACCTGCATTCTTATCTAAATGGTATCCATTGCTGTCTGCGTGCTACTTCTGTTTTAAGTTCTTTGAGAAATCTCCAAACTCTTTTCTGCTTTCCACAGTGGCTGGACTAATTTACATTATACCAACAGTAGATAAGTGTTCCCTTTTCTCTGCAGCCTCCACAGCAACTTGTTTTTTGACTTTTTAACAATAGCCTTCTGACTGGTGTGAGACAGTGTCACACTGCTGTTTGGATTTGAATTTCTCTGATAATTAGTGATGATGGGAATTTCTTTTTTTCATGTTTGGTGTCCACTTGTATGTCTTCTTTGAGAAGTATCTGTTCTTGTCTTTTGTCCACGTTTTAATGGAGTTAATTGTTTTTTGCTTATTCAATTGTTTAAGTTCCTCATAGTTTCTGGATATTAGACCTTTGTCAGATGCTTAGTTTGCAATTATTTTCTACCGTTCTGTAAGTTGTCTGTTTAGTCTGTTAATAGTTTGTTTTTCTGTTGTTGTTGTTGCAGTTGATTTTGAGGACTTAGCCATAAATCCTTTCCCAAGGCCAATGTCCAGAATGACTTTTCCTAGGTTTTCTTCTAAGATTCATATAGTTTGAGGTCTTACATTTAAATCATTAAGCCATCTTGAGTTACTTTTTGCATGTAGCGAAAGGTAGGGGTCCAGTTTCATTCTTCTGCATATAGCTAGCCAGCTATCTCAGCACCATTTATTAAATAGGGAGTCTTTTCCTAACAGCAATCTCATTGCTAGGCAAATATCCAGAAGAAAATAAGTAATTCTACCAAAAAGTCACATGTACTTATATATTCACTGCAGCACTATTCACAATAGCAAAGACATGGAGTCAGCCTAGGTGCCCGTTAATGGAGGAACGGATGAAGAAAATATGGTAAATATACACCATGGAATACTAAGCAGCCATAAAAAGAATGAAATCATGTGCTTTGCAGCAACATGAATGTAGCTGAAGGACATTATCCCAAGCAAACTAACATAGAAACTGAAAACCAAATATAACATGATGTCACTTATAAATGGGAAGTAAACGTTGGGTACTCATGGACATAAAGATGGCAACAACAGACACTGATGATTCCTAGATTGTAGGGGAGGGAGAAGGGTAAGAACTGAGAAACTAACTATTGGGTACTATGCTTATTACCTGAGTGACAGGATCAGTCATACCCTAAACCTCAGAATCATGCAATATATTTATGTAGCAAACTTGCACACGTACCACCTGAATCTAAAATAAAATTTGAAATTATTGAAAAAAAATACAAGTAAACTCAAATAAAAGCACATTTGAACTAAGTTCAAATCTTCATTCTTACCCATTTTTGAAACTCAGAACTTTAGGGTCAGACCTACCTTAAGGAAATACAAATAGTACTCTAATTATATTGAGAATAAAGGGAAAGATAAATGAGAAATTAGAAGACATGAGAAAAATATTATTTGTCTCCTTGAATAATATTCCAAATTTACAAAATTACAGACAGTAATGTAAACACATTATTTAATGTTGAAATAACATCATCAGGAAAGTTTTTATTTTTATTTTTTTAAAGAAAATAAGTGGTTGCATTTGGAGAGTGATATTGGAGAACAGGTGGAATCAAGGCAAAATATTTCATAATCGTCATTGTAATAGTAAGGGGCGCTGTGTAGATCCCCTCTCCAAAACATACACCTAAGTTACTGGGAGTGTTGGTAAGAACAGCTCTCAGCTGAGTTCCACTTCTTTTGACTTGGACTCAAAAATGTCAGAATGTCGTTCAAGTCACACTTATCTGGAGATAGCTCACATCAAATGAATGGTCAGTGTGGGATCTTCCATCCTTATTTGAGAAACATCTCAAGGGTCCTCCATATTTATAGCTTCGTGAAGCATTCTCTGTGGCCTCTATTTCCTATAGCACAACTTGGCTTTTCCTCTGCCCAATCCTGTTTCCTTTTCCCACCAAACATCTCAATTCCCTTTTATTTTTTAATCTTGAAGACACTCCCCAATTTGTCTCTTGCAGACAAATCTCCATGTCAGAGTCTGCTTTCCAGAAATCAATATTTAATTTTATATATTATTGTGTTTAAAAACACAAAAAGATTTTTTGAAGTTACCTCTTAAAATTACTATAAGGGCCAAATTAATCTATAGGTATAGTATACTATATTTTTGAAAGTTTCAGAATGAATGAAAATAATGACAACAATATAGTATATTGTTGTTCTATTTTGACAGTTATCACAGACGGGTCCCTTTCTCATGGAAAAATTATCATTTCCCCTTCTGTAAAGCAGGGCTTTGGACTTCTGTTTTTTAGCCTCTTTGGTCATTTGATTATTTGTTAAGGGCATATATCTCTGAAATGTTCTACGTATTCAATTATAGATTCTTTCTAGCAGCAATACGAGCACACCTATGAAATTTTCATATTTAACAAATAAACAAATAAAAATAAACTAAATCATGTGATTCCTAATATTTACTGACTTCTCTGTCTTACACTGCAGCAAAACCACCTGAATTACCTCTACTTGCCCCCTGTACTTGCTTTGCCCATTTCCTTATCTCCCGTAAATGTCATGGCAATTCAGGTTCAGTGGCAACATTTTCATATCCAATATATGCCAGTTACCAATGGTTTCTTGTTGTTAAATCCCAAATTAACAAGGGCATTTTGTAGTTTGTATTTTTTTCCTGTGTATAACCGCACTCTCATATATCATGTATATGAAAATTATATACATAAAAATTAACAACTTCCAATAACATTTTTTTTTTACTTCCAACAATTTAAAGTCTTCTTGTACAGGGAACGTTTAAATGAGCATGTCATTTTAATATATCTTTTAAGTACTATTTTTAAAATTTTTCCTTTGAATCAGGATTTGAGGATGTATTGTAACCTCTGAAAAATGAATCCCTGGTTTTGTGGTATTGGCAGAGACATATCTAAAATAAAAAGAAAACACAGGCTCTGTGATGTGCAGAAGCTTAATCATTCTTTTCAGTAAAAAAAAAAATTGAGTAATGTACATTTCTTTGAAATTATTTGAAAGTAAAGATAGTGAGCATACAGTTTAATTTGCTGGCTGACATTGCAGGTTAAATGAAGACAGATGAGGAAAGAATAATGGATAAGAGTTGAACTTTTGCTACAGTAGGAGTAAAAGTAGGAACAGCTTTTGGCTGTGTTCTGTTGGAAGACTCGACCTTGACTAAAAGAAGCCAAGAGTGACAATCCATGACTTCACTTGTTTTTTAAAAGTATAATGAATTTGAGCACTCTCGAAAAGTGCTAGAAAAGAAAAAAAAATGTTATAAATCGCCTCAAAATACTAATACTATAAATGCTGCCATTAACAAAAAACAACAACAACAAAAAACAAAACAAAACAGGATGAAACGCAAGCAAATAGAATACATGAAATATAGAGATTTTTGTAAGACTCAATGCTATTTATCGGTGATAGTGTTCCTGAAGGTGTAATAAAAATTCAGAAATATCCTTGAGGAAACAGAAGCCATTGAAAATCAAAATACCCATGGGTAAAGAGCTTATTATGCATGATGAGAATGACCTGTGGTTTCAACTGCAGAAGTTATTGAAAAAGCTAGAGTTAATTTATCCAGTGGTCATTCTATCTGAGTCATACATGGAATTTTTGTCAAATATTATTTGCCAAAGGATGTAGATAAAGTCAATTGTTTGAGCAGTCTGTTGCTGCTTTTAAGTACTGAAGATATAAAAATAAAAAAATTTACTGAGAACAGTTTTACCAGCCAAAGTTCTTGGATTCAAAAAATTTCAGTCATGGTCACACGATGATCCACTTAACCTAATTATGACAAAAAGCGAACCCTCAGCAGCTCACATTGTAAAGGTAGAGCCACACGGATTGTAAAACAGAACGTGATGGAATTCACACCTAGAAAGCAGTGTGGTCTTCTGTCACACTTGCCCTATGTGGATTGTGCCATTAGATCTTGGCAAAGCAAGCGCTCTGCTTTCTTTTGCGTTTTCCTTTGCTCAGGCTTCTCTGTGTCTTCAGGAAATAAAATTTGATCTATCTCTGAAAAGAGCCACATGAAGGAAAGAAACAAAACTATGAGGCCATGTAAAAATACATTTAATTAGTACATTTTCAATTCTTTTTGAGTATTACCTAATTTTAAAATACAGCAATTTCTGAACTGAGCAAGTTGAGTATAGTGCAATTTAATCATTACCTGATGATGAGATTTTAGCTGTTTAATAGAAAGGGTACTGAAAATATTACCGCTATCCCATCCTGCCTCCAAAGTCCTGAATTTTTAAACTGAAAAATCCATACATTCAAAATTTCTGGAAATGCAATACTCTTCAGATGATTGCCAAAATGTTTCTAAAGTCCTGTTTTAAGAGGTCTTCTCTAGCCTGGCTTCCTAATCTTTTAGATGGCAAGGTGGACACAACTTTGGGTTCAATATTCTACCATGTGCTGACTTTGTGACCTGAGAAATCACTTCATATATTTAAGTTCCACTTTCCTCATTTATAAAGTGGAGATAGTAACAGTTTTTGCTTAAGCATTAACTAATGTGACAAAGATGAAGAGCCCAGTCAATTTCCTGACATAGTTTAAGTGCTCGATCCAGGTGAGTTATTATGATGCTCTAGTGATGGCCAAGCAAAAACTTAGGGATCACACTTGACTTCTTCCTATTTTAGGTCCTGATCAGATGTAATTGACTTCCAAGTCTCATTAATTTTTAACTGCTTAGTATTTCTCAAAGTCGTTTCTCTTTCCCTGCTCAATATCCCCGCTTTGCTTTAGATTCTGTTGTCTGTCACTTGCACAATGCCCACTGTCATTTTGCCTCTAATTTCAAAGCTTCTGCTCCAAATCTATCATATTCCATATTGTAGTTTAGTCATCTAGAATGATGTAGTCAGGTAGAAGTCAGTTCATATCACTTGCCTTAAAGATAAAATGTAAAATCCCCAACACAGCACAAAAGTCCTTTGGGATCAAGCCATTGCACATTCTCCAGCCCCATTTCTTGCCACTCTCTCCTTAGTACTATACAACTAGTAGGTTTGAATTGTGATCAAATCTCAATGCACAAAGAATGGGAAATATTGATGGCATTTGGGAATAGATAAGTAATAACAACAAATAACGGCTAATGAAAAAGTGTCCAAAAAGTGCTATAAAGTGCACTCAAAATAAACCTATTTAAAATGCTTAGGAACACATTTACAATTAAACAGGCCTCATGTAAAAGTTAAAAAACAAATTACATAAAAACAAATAATGGCACTGTATATCACATGAATGGATTAGTGAAAAATAACCAAAGAATCACTATTCACTGAACCCTGCTCTTGTACTATTTCTTAACCGAATGCTTTTTTGATGACCAGATGTTGAAGACTTCACTGAATACTTTTAGTTCTAAACATACGCTTCTAATTTCTTCATTTCCACAGCTTTCCTGTAACTGTAGATTACATAGCTACATGTGGCTGCATCCTACTTTCGTAGAGTATCTGACTTCACTGCCCACATCTGCAAATGGGTTGTCAGTGGTATTATCAATGGACTAACCATCTATCTGATGAGAGAGGAAGCGGAACTGCCTTATAGGATATCTCAGAGATGCCGTGAGCACTCTTTGAATTACTATGTATAAATATTGATAAGTATCAATACATTTCAGTCTCTTTTACATCTATTTGATCTTTTCACGTTCCCAAACTGAATATTATTGCTTAGCACAGCACCTAGTATAAAGCTTTATATAGAGTATATATCTAATATGTATGTAATTAAAACATGAGTGTATGTGTCCACAGAAGGCTTTCTTTCCCTACCTACATTTTTAAAAATTCACAAATAAACTTGTATATATTTATGGTGTGCAACATAACATTTTGATATAGCCTATCATTAAATTGTAGCATGTGGTATATATTGTGGCATGACTGAATCAAGCTGAGTAGCATATCCATAACCTCACATACACACCATTTTTTAATTATTAACCTTTATGTTCTAGGGTACATGTGCACAACATGCAGGTTTGTTACATATGTATACATGTGCCATGTTGGTGTGCTGCATGCATTAACTCGTCATTTACATTAGGTATATCTCCTAATGCTATCCCCTCCCCCTCCCTCACCCCACAACAGGCCCTGGCGTGTGATGTTCTCCTTCCTGTGTCCAAGTGATCTCATTGTTCAATTCCCACCTATGAGTGAGAATATGTGGTGTTTGGTTTTCTGTTCTTGCAATAGTTTGCTGAGAATGATGGTTTCCAGCTGCATCCATGTCCCTCCAAAGACATGAACTCATCCTTTTTTATGGCCTCATAGGATACCATGGTATATATGTGCCACATTTTCTTAATCCAGTCTGTCACTGATGGACATTTGGGTTGGTTCCAAGTCGTTGCTATTGTGAATAGTCCCGCAATAAACATACCTGTGCATGGGTCTTTACAGCAGCATGATTTATAATCTTTTGGGTATATGCCCAGTAATGGGATGGTTGGGTCAAATGGTATTTCTAGTTCTAGATCCTTGAGGAATCGCCACACTGTCTTCCACAATGGTTGAACTAGTTTACAGTCCCACCAACAGTGTAAAAGTGTTCCTATTTCTCCACATCCTCTCCAGCACCTGTTGTTTCCTGACTTTTTAATGATGATCGCCATTCTAACTGGTGTGAGATGGTATCTCATTGTGGTTTTGATTTGCATTTCTCTGATGGCTAGTGATGATGAACATTTTTTCATGTGTCTGTTGGCTGCATAAATGTCTTCTTTTGAGAAGTGTCTGTTCATATCCTTTACCCACTTTTTGATGGGGTTGTTTTTTTCTTGTAAATTTGATTGATTTCTTTGTAGGTTCTGGATATTAGCTCTTTGTCAGATGAATAGATTGCAAAAATTTTCTCCCATTCTGTAGGTTGCCTGTTCACTTGGATGGTAGTTTCTTTTGCTGTGCAGAAGCACTTTAATTTAATTACATCCCATATGTCAATTTTGGCTTTTGTTGCCATTGCTTTTGGTGTTTTAGACATGAAGTCCTTGCCCATGCCTATGTCCTGAATGGTATTGCCTAGGTTTTCTTTTAGGGTTTTTACGGTTTTAGGTCTAACATTTAAGTCTCTAATCCATCTTGAATTAATTTTCGTGTAAGGAGTAAGGAAAGGATCCAGTTTCAGCTTTCTACTTACGGCTAGCCAATTTTCCCAGCACCATTTGTTAAATAGGGAATCCTTTCCCCATTTCTTGTTTCTCTCAGGTTTGTCAAAGATCAGATGGCTGTAGATGTGTGGTATTATTTCTGAGGACTCTGTTCTGTTCCATTGGTCTATATCTCTGTTTTGGTACCAGTACCATGCTGTTTTGGTTACTGTAGCTTTGTAGTATAGTTTGAAGTCAGATAGCATGATACCTCCAGCTTTGTTCTTTTGACTTAGGATTGTCTTGGCAATGCGGGGTCTTTTTTGGTTCCATATGAACTTTAAAGCAGTTTTTTCCAATTCTGTGAAGAAAGTCATTGGTAGCTTGATAGGGATGGCATTGAATCTATAAATTACCTTGGGCAGTATGGCCATTTTCACGATATTGATTCTTCCTATCCATGAGCATGGTATGTTCTTCCATTTGTTTGTGTTCTCTTTTATTTCATTGAGCAGTGGTTTGTAGTTCTCCTTGAAGAGGTCCTTCACATCCCTTGTAAGTTGGATTCCTAGGTATTTTATTCTCTTTGACGCTGTTGTGAATGGGAGTTCATTCATGATTTTGCTCTCTGTTTGTCTGTTACTGGTGTATATTTTTGCACATTGATTTTGTATCCTGAGACTTTGCTAAAGTTGCTTATCAGCTTGAGGAGATTTTGGGCTGAGATGATGGGGTTTTCTAAATATGCAACCATGTCATCTGCAAACAGGGACAATTTGACTTCTTCTTTTCCTAATTGAATATCCTTTATTTCTTTCTCTTACCTGATTGCCCTGGCCAGAACTTCCAACACTATGTTGAATAGGAGTGGTGAGAGAGGGCATCCCTGTCTTGTGCCAGTTTTCAAAGGGAATGCTTCCATTTTTTAACCATTCAGTATGATATTGGCTGTGGGTTTGTCATGAAAAGCTCTTATTATTTTGAGATATGTTCCATTAATACCGAATTTATTGAGAGTTTTTAGCATGAAGGACTGTTGAATTTTATCATAGGTCTTTTCTGCATCTATTGAGAAAATCATGTGGTTTTTGTCTTTGGTTCTGTTTATATGCTGGATTATGTATATTGATTTGCATGTGTTGAACCAGCCTTGCATCCCAGGGATGAAGCCCACTTGATTATGGTGGATAAGCTTTTTGATGTGCTGCTGGATTCTGTTTTGGGGTATTTTATTGAGGATTTTTGCATCGATGTTCATCAGGGATATTGGCCTAAAATTCTCTTTTTTTGTTTGTCTCTGCCAGGCTTCCGTATTAGGATGATGTTGGCCTCATAAAATGAGTTAGGGAGGATTCCCTCTTTTTCTATTGATTGGAATAGTTTCAGAAGGAATGGTACCAGCTCCTCCTTGTATCTCTGGTAGAATTCAGCTGTGAATCTGTCTGGTCCTGGACTTTTTTTGGCTAGTAGGATATTAATTATTGCCTCAGTTTCAGAGCCTGCTGTTGGTCTATTCAGGGATTCACCTTCTTCCTGGTTTAGTCTTGGGATAGTGTATGTGTCCAGGAAATTATCCATTTCTTCTAGATTTTCTAGTTTATTTGCAGAGAGGTGTTTATAGTAATCCCTGATGGTAGTTTGTATTTCTTTGGGGTCAGTGGTGATATCCCCTTTATCATTTTTTATTGCATCTATTTGAATCTTCTCTCTTTTCTTCTGTATTATTCTTGCCAGCGGTCTATCAATTTTGTTGAGCCTTTCAAAAATACAGTTCCTGGATTCATTGATTTTTTTTAAGGGTTTTTTGTGTCTCTAGCTCCTTCAGTTCTGCTCTGATCTTAGTTATTTCTTGCCTTCTGCTAGCTTTTGAACGTGTTTGCTCTTGCTTCTCTATTTTTTTTAATTGTGATGTTAGGGTGTCAATTTTAGATCTTTCCTGCTTTCTCTTGTGGGCATTTAGTGCTATAAATGTCCCTCTACACACTGCTTTCAATGTGTCCCAGAGACTCTGGTATGTTGTATCTTTGTTCTCATTGGTTTCAAAGAACATCTTTATTTCTGCCTTCATTTCGTTATGTACCCAGTAGTCATTCAGGAGCAGGTTGTTTAGTTTCCATGTAGTTGAGCGGTTTTGATTGAGTTTCTTAGTCCTGAATTCTAGTTTGATTGCACTGTGGTCTGAGAGACAGTTTGTTATAATTTCTGTTCTTGTACATTTGCTGAGGAGTGCTTTACTTCCAACTATGTGGTCAATTTTGGAATAAGTGAGATGTGGTGCTGAGAAGAATGTATATTCTGTTGATTTGGGGTGGAGAGTTCTGTAGATGTCTATTAGGTCTGCTTGGTGCAGAGTTGAGTTAAATTCCTTTATATCCTTGTTAACTTTCTGTCTCGTTGATCTGTCTAGTGTTGACAGTGGGGTGTTGAAGTCTCCCATTATTATTGTATGGGAGTCTAAGTCTCTTCGTAAGTCTCTAAGGGCTTGCTTTATGAATCTGGGTGCTCCTGTATTGGGTGCGTATATATTTAGGTTAGCTATTCCTGTTGAATTGATCTCTTTTCCATTATGTAATGGACTTCTTTGTCTCTTTTGATATTTGTTGGTTTAAAGTCTGTTTTATCAGAGACTAGGATTGCAACCCCTGCCTTTTTTTGTTTTCCATTTGCTTGGTAGATCTTCCTCCATCCCTTTATTTTGAGCCTAAGTGTGTCCCTGCATGTGAGATGGGTCTCCTGAATACAGCAAGCTGATGGGTCTTAACTCTTTATACAATTTGCCAGTCTGTGTCTTTTAATTGGACCATTTAGTCCATTTACATTTAATGTTAATATTGTTACATGTGAACTTGATCCTGTCATTATGGTGTTAACTGGTTATTTTGCTCGTTAGTTGATGCAGTTTCTTCCTAGCATCGATGGTCTTTACATTTTGGCATGTTTTTGCAATGGCTGGTACCTGTTGTTCCTTTCCATGTTTCGTGCTTCCTTCAGGAGCTCTTGTAGTGTAGGCCTGGTGGTGACAAAATCTCTAAACATTTCCTTGTCTGTAAAGGATTTTATTTCTCCTTCACTTATGAAGCTTAGTTTGGCTGAATATGAAATTCTGGGTTGAAAATTCTTTTCTTTAAGAATGTTGAATATTAGCTCCCACTCTCTTTTGGCTTGTAGAGTTTCTGCTGAGAGATCTGTTGTTAGTCTGATGGGCTTCCCTTTGTGGGAAACTTGACATTTCTCTCGGGCTGCCCTTAACATTTTTTCCTTCATTTCAACTTTGGTGAATCTGACAATTTTGTGTCTTGGAGTTGCTCTTCTCGAGGAGTATCTTTTTGGCATTCTATGTATTTCCTAAATTTGAATGTTGGCCTGCCTTGCTAGGTTGGGGAAGTTCTCCTGGATAGTATCCTGTAGAGTGTTTTCCAACTTGGTTCCATTCTCCCCATCACTTTCAGGTACACCAATCAGATATATATTTAGTCTTTTCACATAATCCCATATTTCTTGGAGGCTTTGATCATTTCTTTTTACTCTTTTTTCTCTAAACTTCTCTTCTCGCTTCATTTCATTCTTTTGATCTTCAATCTCTGATACTGTTTCTTCCAGTTGATCAAGTCAGTTACTGAAGCTTGTGCATTTGTCACATACTTCTCATGTCATGGTTTTCATCTCTATCAGGTCATTTATGGACTTCTCTGCATTGGTTATTCTAGTTATCCATTCGTCAAATCTTTTTTCAAGATTTTTAGTTTCTTTGCACTGGGTTCATAGTTCCTCCTTTAGCTCTGAGTAGTTTGATCGACTGAAGCCTTCTTCTCTCAACTCGTCAAAGTCATTCTCCATCTAGCTTTGTTCCATTGCTGGCGAGGAGCTGAGTTCCTTTGGAGGGGGAGAGGAGCCCTGATTTTTTGAATTTTGAGCTTTTCTGCACTGCTTTTTCCCCATCTTTGTGGTTTTATCTAGTTTTGGTCTTTGATGATGGTGATGTACAGATGGGGTTTTGGTGTTGGTGTCCTTTCTGTTTGTTAGTTTTTCTTCTAACAGTAAGGACCCTCAGCTGCAGGTCTGTTGGGGTTTGCTTGAGGTCTACTCCAGTTAGGCTACTCCCAGTTAGGTTCTCTCAGTTAGGCTACTCGGGAGTCAGGGACCCACTTGAGCAGGCAGTCTGTCCATTCTCAGATTTCAACCTCCCTGCTGGGAGAATCACTACTCTCTTCAAAGCTGTCAGACAGGGACATTCACATCTGCAGAGGTTTATCTGCTTTTTGTTTAGCTATGCCTTGTCCCCATAGATGGAGTCTACAGAGGCAAGCAGGACTCCTTGAGCTGAGGTGGGCTCCACCCAGTTCAAGCCTCTGGGCCACTTTGTTTACCTACTCAAGCCTCAGCAATGGCGGGCACCCATCCCCTAGCCTCGCTGCCACCTTGCAGTTAGATCTCAGACTGCTCTGCTAGAAAGTAGGGAGGCTCCGTGGGCGTGGGACCCTCTGGGACAGGCGCAGGATATAATCTCCTGGTGTGCCATTTGCTAAGACCCTTGGTAAAGTGCAGTATTAGGGTGGGAGTGACCCAATTTTCCAAGTGTTGTGTGTCAGGGTTTCCCTTGACTAGGAAAAGGAATTCCCTTCCCCCTTGCGCTTGCTGGGTGAGGCGATGCCTCACCCTCCTTCGGCTCTTGCTCGTTGGGCTGCACCCACTGTCCTGTACTGACTGTCCAACATGTCCCAGTGAGATGAACCTGGTACCTCAGTTGGAAATGCAGAAATCAACCATCTTCTGTGTTGTTCACGCTGGGAGCTGGAGGCTGGAGCTGTTCCTATTTGGCCATCTTGGCGCCCCCTTGAATTCACATCATTTTGGTGTGTGTGTGTGGTGAGACCATTTAAAACCTTTTAGCAATGTTTAAGTATATAGTACTTGTTATTGACTATAGTCACTACAGTTATTAATGTATAATACATTGTTATTGACTATGGTCACTATTATACAATAGTTTTTTAGATTCCATATAAAAGTAAAATCACACAGTATTTGTCTTTCTGTGCCTGGCTTATTTTGGTTCACCTATGTTGTTGCAAATGACTAGGATTTCCTTCTTTTAAAAAATTGAATAGTATTCCATTATGCAGCACACTTTTTTTTGAAGGAGAAAATGGATATGAAAAATTATTAACAAATTTAATAAACACAAACACGGGATTGTGTTTTAGCAGAATAATGTGTTAAAACATTTAAGTCTGTTTGATCATCCAGTTTATTAATACAAAATTTTAATTGTTTTTCCTGGCCTTCAATTTTATCTTTTTGGAAAACTAGGGGAAAGAAATATGAAGCCAAACTTTTCAGTGTATTCATACATGCCAAAGAATGTCTTTGCCTCTGAAAACATGTATGTTGCTACCACTTACACAGACATAACATTATATTTATTATTTATTTATTTATTTATTTTTGAGACAGAGTCTCACTCTGTCACCCAGGCTGGAGTGCAGTGGCCTGATGAGAGCTCACTGAAGCCTTGACGTGATCCTCCAACCTTAGCTTCAGTCTGGGACTACAGGCATGTGCCATCACGCCTGGCTATTTTTAAAAATTTTTTGTAGAGATGGGATTTTCTCTGCTGCCCAGGATGCTCAAACTCCTGGGTTCAAGTGAACCTCCTGCCTCAGCTTCCCAAAGTGCTAGGATTATAGGCATGAGCCACCTTGCCCAGCCTCATTTTTTTAACTTTGAAAATATATTAAAATTTTTATACTTAATGCAAATATATTAAAATTATACAAAAATAATGTTCATCTGACAGATGAAATATTTTTATTAACTTATGCAAACATTTTATTTTCAACTAAAATTGATTTCTTCTAGCTTTCTCTTCCAACAGATTTTCTCTAAATGATCTCATTGTTTCCAAATATAAAATTAAATCAAAATCACCCTCTAAGGACTGTATTTCTCATCGTTAAACATTTTCAAAAGACTATGCTACAAAGTCTCTAGATAGCTGCATAAAAGGCGTGTTAAGAATGTTTTGATTACTGGAAACAGACTGGAGAAAACACTGCTTTCCAAAGAAGACAATGATTTGAATATCTATGCTCCTGTAAGTTTAGATTGCCATCCATTCATTTATTATTCATACATCCAGCACCTCATTTATCAAGTAAATGTATTAACTATCCTTAGTATTTATATTCAAAAGAAAAAAAAATTATTTTCCTTTTTTGACTTATTTTTTCATCTATAAAACCAGGAGAATAAGTCACCTATCTCAAAGGGATGTGGTGAAATTAAATAAGTTAAAACAGTGCCTGGCACATAAGCAGTTCTCATGAACTGTTAGCTATTGTGGACTATTAAATTTTGATATATGTTTTGCCTATAATATTGGGTTATTAAAACTCACCTTACATAATAGATAGCAATAACCAATATTTATGTAGGAAGAAATGATTCACATGTATTTTCCTCAAAAATGTAGTATTATGGTGATATGGGGTTACTTAAAAGTCAAGATTTAGAGTAATGATGCAAATTCCATGTAAAATCAGTCTTGACCTCTACTCTTATAGCACGTACTACTAGCTGTCCTAATATTTGATTAGTCCTTTATTCTTTTGGTAGTAAGTCCTCTTAACTCTTAATTTAAGGTTTTGTTTTTTGTTTTTTTTTTTTTTTTTTATGAAAGACACATTTCCTAGAATCCCTTGCAGCTAGGTGTAAAATAGAAATACATTTGGGCATTAGAACATGAAATGAATGGTAAGGAAAACTTTGTATTGTAGCCTTAAAAGAAGAATCCCTGACCCTTCTTGTTCCATTTATGTCATCAGAATGTGAATGTGAGGGTAGGAATTGAAGCAGCTGCTTTAGAACAAGATGTAAAATTTCTGTGTTGAAGATGACAGAGAAATAAGATAAAAGGAGCCTGTATCTCTGACTCCAAGAAAGCACATCAGAACTGAACTGCTTATGCTCAGATTGTGACGTAAAACAAAAATAAATTTCTCTTTTATTTAAGACACTACTGTATCAGATCCTTGCTACAATACCTATGCCTGTATTCTCCACTTAAAAAAATCTATTAATTAAGGGCCTGGCCCTCCTACATTTAATATTTGCATCCTAGCTGTATAAACATGTTACTGTTATGAAGCCATAGGGGCACCAGAATAAATAAATAGCATGTGTTCTTTGCTTAGAGGAAACACCAACTTAAGAAAAGTTAACACTCTATGTTGAAATTTTCACGTTTAGGAAGGTAGGTGCCAATAAAGGCATGGACAGGGTGCTGTAGGGGTGCTACAGGGAGAAATAGATGCTTTAAACCTCAATAAAATTCACAAACTGCATCATTTATTACATTCACCATCTATAATTTTCTTTTTGATATAAACTTCAGTTTTTAATGATTGATAACCTGAAGCTGGTTAGCAGGCGAGAAATATTTCCTATAAAAAAATTCTGCTCTGTCCAGTGTTCTCATAATAGAGATGGCACTAGCTGCAATGCATTGACTGTCTATGATGCCCCAGGCACTTAACCCTCACTATTTCTTTTGATTCTACCAGCAATCCTATGAAGCAGGTAGTTTTCAGGGAAGGATTTGAACCCGTGGTTGTCAGACTCCACCGTTCATGTTCTTTCTGTTATATATTCCTCCTCCTTGGTTCATTTCCTTATTACACCATTGGTGATATTGCATAACAAGGACTCATTAAGATGAGCTCTCTCCTCCCCCCTGACTATTTGCTCCTCAACGGTCAGAGCCATATATTGCCCATATAGGCACTTAATGAATATTATACAATGAAAGAATAAGTGAAAGGATGTGACAAACAAAATTTCACACTGACAGCCCTTAAAAAGAAGTGATATTGGTGCAAATATAATCCATCTTTAAGCTCAGTCTTAAACATAAATACTCCCAGGATGGTTTTTAAAATATTGTCTTTCAAAAACTATTTCAAGCACTCAGGAAGTTTATTGCAAAATTCTCCATTTGTCTCTAAAGTTATTGTGCTTTGCTTTTGTGAAAAACAGTTGTCAAATGTGTTTTTGATAAGAAACATTTTCTGTGATGGCATCATGTGGCTAAACCCACAGGCAGGACACCTGTGGTTAAAGTAGATAGGAGATGGGCATGTTTAGATCAGAGAACCAAGTTTCATATGCTCTGATTCTTTATCTAAATCCAAGAAATATTAAGCTTGGGTTTAAAAATGATTCCCTTACCGTATTCTGTATTTGAATAAAATATTACATACCCATACATAGGCATATATATTTTAGAAAGTATTCAAGATAATGCAATATTTTCTGTTTTTTTTTGTTTGAATATACTTCATTTCTTTTTTTTTTCCACATTATTTTTATTTTAAGACATAGGGGCATTTTGAAAGTAGAATGTTAACAGCTCTAACAATCTGGTTACAACAAGACATAAGCGGCATGAAAGAATATAAGGAAATTTTCTCATATAGTGACTTTTAAATTGGCTACCACACATGATTAAATGTCTGAATTTTGGTACATTGTTTAAATGTTTTATATTCAAGACAATTCATCTAGTCATAACTTATATATGTATTATGTATATGTAATATATATTTAAAACCATTGGATCTATTTAACATTGCTTCTAAAAGATCACATAGTCTGTTCTTCTTCAGAAAGAAACATCGGTTTTAAACTCACTCATCTGGACAGAATAAGATTTTTCTTTTTATTAAGTCCAGATACTCTTCAGTACTGAATTTCAAACAAAATATTTTCATATGGCAAACTACTGAGAGACATCTACATATTCTTTAAAATTTATACTTCATATAGGATTTGTAATGGATCCTTTAAAACTGCACTAGGGTTATTGAATGTGAGTAGACATTATAAAGTCAAACATTTGTGTCCTTCCTAGTGCTCATTTATACATTCATCCACTTGCGTATTAGAGACTTGCCTCTGTCATGAACTCTTATTTAGTTAAGCAACCAGCTGGCTAGCTTTGAGGTCTTTCCAGATATGGGTTGGGAATGGTGGGGGAATGTGAATCCTGAGCAAGATATTACACAGAAAAATGCAGTAAAAAAAAAATAAGTCGTGACTCCAGCAAAGACCTCCCCACCCCTCAAAAAAGTGCAAAGGGAAAAAGGCAAAGTTACATTGTGGAAGGTAAATGAAACAAAGGAAGAGTCATTAGGAAAACTGCCAGTTCCTTTCACTGGAGACCTTGGGGGAAATGCTTTATCATGCCTAATGACAAGTAACCTACACAGAGTCAAATCTAAATGTGAAAGGTTTATCCTAAATGGATTGAAACAATAATGAAAAAATCTTACATTTTATTACTAAGTAATATGTTCCCTAAGGAGCACAGACTGACTCACAAAACTGTAATCCCACTAGGGATCACGTTTAAATACACTTTTCCCTTTACTCAGGGAACAGCTGTATCTCTGACTCAAATGGTTCCAAGTCAAGTGTGACCCAATAACGAGTTGAAAACAAAATGTTTAATTAAACTGTCTCTGTGGTACCAGATATTTAAAGTCCATTCACTGTACTCCTTTAAAACTGATGATTAAAGTTGCTGACACTAATTCGTGTATGTATATAGATGTTGCATTTTATTTTGGATATATTATCATTTTAAACTGGTAAACAGACTTTCGATATAATAACATAACTAAAACATAACTTATGAATGAATGCCATTTGGAATGTTGTGACCTATGTATACTGTGTCTTTTAATTTTCATGACAACCCCAGGAGGTAGGTATTAATATCATCCCAGTCTACAAATGAGAAAATGAAGGCAATCTTAGACGTTGTGACTGATTAGTTGTAGAGTGAACTGGTGAATGAGTTTGAACAGTCTTGCCCCTGTGTCTAAATAATAATAGAAATAGGCTTTGCTATTGCAAATATTTGTTTTTATGCTGATGAATATTGAAGCAAATCTTACCACTCCTGATTTATCATCCTGTCGGAAAGCCTGCTCAGAAGTGTTTCCACTCACGACCGCTACACTGTCTTAATCGTACAGCAGTTGAATATCCGAGTCTCTTCCTCACCATGGTCTGTATCGTGCAGCTCTGGAGCACTCCGCCTACGTTCAAATTCTGGTTTTGTCCCTCATAATTTGTGTGACTTGAGCTATTGCTTATATTGTTTTGGCCTCATTTTTTCATGTTAAAATAAACAACAGCATGTCATATATAACTAGAACCGGTGGAGTTATCTGATCCATAACTAGAATCCATAGAGTGACGCCATATATAATGAGAATCTATGTGGTTCTAGGGAGAATTAAACCAGTGAATCCATAGAAAGCCCTTACGTAAATTAAAGCTAAGAATAAATATTCATTGGATGCCCACTGAGTGCCAAACACACTGGTAAACCCTGGGTACAAGGGTAAAGATGTCAGTTAATCCATATAAAGCACTTCGTGCCTGGCATGAAGTAAGCACTAAATAAATGGCAGTTATTATAACTGTCATTATTGTCAGGCAGTCTTTGGCTCATCTTATCCTTTTTTCCTCTAATGCTCTGTGGATCTTGAATGTCTTATTGTTGCATAACCTTCTGGAGAAAAGCATTAAGGCTTCTGTTTAGTTTTTTTTTTTTTTTTTTTTTTTTTTTGTAAGAAGTATAATAGAGACAATGGAGAGAAAGCTGTGGACACAGATAGAATTTTAAAATTACTGTAACTGTGATTTCTTCCTTTCTCTCTATGAACAGTTGCATTGTTCCAAAGTGCACATAATATAAAAATAGTCCACCATTAAAAACTGCAACTACTACTACTACTACCACTGTCTTAACTGTCAGACGCCATCCTAGACTCACCAATGGCAGCTTATTAACTTCGTCCCGTTCAGATTGTTTGAAAGGTTTAAAGCAATAGAACAAAGGAAAAGTCCATTTATTTGGAACAAAGAAATTTAGGACTTGTCAGCAATTGACCTTGAAAACGTATCTAGAGAGTTCATTTACTATGAGAATCTTGTTTAAGCAACAGAAAATAAACATTTTTTTTAAGGCAGGGAGAGAAGGAAAAGCAATAACGGAATCTCCCCAACTTGCTTTGCTACTTTGAGCTTTGCTGACAACAGAAGCTTTTCAGCTGCTGATCATAAAGAGCCTAAAATCTCATTTCAAGCTTCAGTCCACAAAAAGCAAAATTATTTAATACTTTGTGCTACAACGCTCACAGATACCTTGGAACTTCTCTGAGCTGTAAGAAATACTGCTCAAGTAATATGCCATGGCATAGAATCAATGAGAAAATAATTTGTACAACAAATACAAGCAGACACAGTAATGAGGCAGAAGGACTTACTTAAACTGGAAACTCCCAGACACAGAATAAATAAGCATTCTGGCAGTGGAGCCTGGGACAGACATGAGTGCATGTGGATTTGGGAATGTGTTTCCCTGCCGGAAATCATTCAATTATCAAAATTCTTTCCCCCTGAGACTTACAAACAGAAACCTTGGCCTGTGCTCAAATATTAAACATTAATGATGTTCTCCTGATGTTTAAAGAAGCGAGGGAAATCGGTGGTCTACTGCGGTTGTTAAAGAAGCAGTTGGGAGGAAACTTTGGATAGATTTTGGGGAAAAATGATATTGTCATCAGCTTCCAGCTTTATTTTTCTAGTAAGAAGGAAAGTATTTCCAGCCACTCTTAACTATATGTTGAGATAGGTGATCCCATGTTTTCTTTCATGACGGTTAGTACATTTATTCATGTAACAAATGTTTATTAGATGCTCATTGTGCACCAGACACCAGGGAACACCGTGGGTACAATGTAAAGATGACGGAGCTTATGCCAATAGATAAGGTGCTAGATGAGAAGACAGACCAAAAAAATAAATAAATAAAAAATAAAACCAAAAAAGAATAAAAGAGAAAAATGATTCCAAGCTTCAGTTAAGAACATGGGAAGAAAAACAGAAGACTGACAGAAAAGACAACAGAATAACGCTTCATGCAAGGAAATACGTGGTGTGGCATTTTGATTTTATCCCAAGTCTGATAGGAAGTCATGGAAAGGTTTTTTAAAAAGCAATATGATGATTCAATATAAAGATAATATTGCTACTGAGTGAAGATGTAGTAAGGATTGGGAGGCTGGAAGCAGAGAGACAAGTTACGTTTTCATTTTAATGTTTTTGGAAAAAAGATGAGAGTGGTTTGCTCTGAGGAGGTGACAGAATAGAGTGACATAAAACTTCAAATTTAAGCAGTGTTTTGGAGAGTAACTAGGACTTGCCAAGTTATTGGGTGTGGGGGTTGATGGAAAGGCATGGATCTTAGACCATCCCTAGATTTCTAGGTTGCATAACAAGACGTGTAGTATTCTGTTCCATTCACTGAGGGTGCAGGATTTTAATGGGGTCAGGTGGGGGAAATGGGGAGAGAAAGGGTTCGGTTTTAAACATATTGGATTTTAGACTCTAATGAGACACTGCAGTAGAGAGACTAATGAGGTTTACATGTATATCAATATCAAGTACTATTAGAAATCTACCTGTCATCCTGTCTTCTTTTCTTTCTATTAGAACCTCATTTTGTTGCAGTTGCAATTTATCTAACTTTTTAAAATGTGCCTAATTTAAAAACAGACTAATGTCACTGCTTTCAAAGTCAGAGGTAGTCATCTGACACAGTTTTGACCAATCCGTGTAACCTCGCAGCTGCTGGGTGGGCATTTTGAGAAAGCCCTTTAAAAAGTGGGTGACAGCTGGGCACTTGACCTGTTCCCTAGCATGACGAGGACTACATTTCCTGACTAGTCTGAGAAAGACAGAGTATATGCCTAATTCCTGACTTAACTATGAATGCCTCACTTTTTGGTTTCAAAACTCTCTCGATTTAGGCAATAACTTTCATGGTCATCTTACCTATGACCCCCCTTTCACTTTCTCTGGTGTTTGGATGCGTTGCTGGATCTTCGACTATTATTTTGTGCTCAATCATAAGCAAAAAATACAAGAGAATGTTAAGGACTTTAGTTCTGTTATGTTTGATTAGTTTAGACTTTAGTTCTGTTATGTTTGATTAGTTTAGACTTTAGTTCTGTTATGTTTGAACACAAACCTGGACCAGGTTTGTATTACGTATCTTGCGGACCAGGTTTGTATTACGTATCTTGCTACAACAGGGAAAACTTAACCTCCGATATGGCATAAGCAAATGTATCTGAGTTTTCTCCTTTACGTGAGTAAGTGCGATTTTCAACTAATATAGAATATGCAAGTTTATAACCCAGAAGAGGGACTAAAAAGAAATGTGTGTGAGTTCCATCAGCATAAACATAGCTGTAATTACGTGGGCATAGACGTATTCTAGGCACACAATGTAGAAGAAAGAAGTGTATATGTTTCCAAACCTCAAGAACATACAGGCTTTGGAGAGGAAAAAGTAACTGACAAAATAATGAAGCAGTGATTCATCAACTGGATAGAAATGAAGAAAAATGGATGCCTAAGAAGCCACAAAAACAGAATGTTTTAAGAAGGAGCGAGCAGTTGGTTGGTTGGAATAAGTGAAGACCAGATAAGTAAGAGAAGTAAGAGAAGACCAGGGAAGTAATCACTAGTTTCTGCCATGAGAGTTGTTGGAGTCTTTGAAAAGAACTATTTCAGTGCTGTGGCAGTTAGAAGCTAGGCTGATATGGATTGAAGACTGAATTACAGAATATTAAAACACATCAACACAAATGTCAATCTCATCTTCAAATATTTTTTGAGCTTTGAATGCAAACATGCAATATACTAAGTAGAGGAAATACTAAGGAGCATAGTAATGGTCACTATTTTTAAAGAATTCACAATATAATTATATATGCATCTCTGGATGTCCTAATTGTACTGCTCAGGTAAATAAATGGAATTTTCTAATGAAGACATTAGACATTAAAATAGTTTTCTGCTGGACAAAGCAATCATGTTGCAAGTAATATTAATATTTCAAAAATACGGCTGAGTACCTTGCTGAAACACCAAAAGGACTTTTTGTATATTCTTTACATCTAAATTTAAAACTGATTCTTAGAGGTTGCCAAAAGCATTCAGAAATATCTAGTTTCAAGGTATGTTTTCTGGCTGTATGTTTGAAAATTTCTAATGCGTGTATGGGGAGTTCTGTATCTCAGTTTTAAAGTGTAACTTATAAAACAGTCTACACTGCCATAGTTTTTGCACAATGATTATATTGGCAAAACAATATAAAAATGATAAAATAACCAGCATAATAAATTAGTTAATTCATTAGACTAAAAAACTAATAATTTTAATATATAAACCCTATGAGATATTTTTTAGCTATTAAAAATGAAATGAGGGCTGGGCGTGGTGGCTCACACCTGTAATCCCAGCACTTTGGGAGGCCAAGGCAGGTGGATTACTTGAGGACAGTAGTTTGAGTCAAGCCTTATCAACATGGAGAAACCACGCCTCTACTAAAAATACAAAAATTAGCCAGGTGTGGTGGCTCAAGCCTGTAGTTCCAGCTACTCCGGAGGCTGAGGCACAAGAATCACTTGAAGCTGCAAGGTGGAGGTTGCAGTGAACTGAGATCTTGCCACTGCACACCAGCGTGGGCGACAGAAACAGAGCCAGACTCTGTCTCAACAACAACAACAACAAAAGAAATCAGTAAGTTTTGTTCATATCAATATGAATGTCTGTTTCAAATATGTATACCAAAAGTGATAGACAGAATTATATGTATATAATTACCCAAGTAAAAAGAGCAAATAAAATTTATTTAAATGGTTTAATAATCATAGAGACAGATGTGAAAGCTACACATTAAACTGTTCATGCTTATTATCTTCAGAGGAGAGGGACAGAGAAGGTAAGCAAGTAGGCAAATATTTCTTCATTGTCTTATTTGTTTGCATGCATAAGTAGTACTTTTGGAAATATTTCCTAAATTCAGAAAAGTAATTATTTATTTTTCAATACGAAAAGAAATTCAGGATATGGCTATAAAATACTATAGGTCAACAAATTGGGTAATAACATGTTGCATTAAAAATTGAGGTGACCAGGCTGGGTACGGTGGTTCATGCCTGTAATCCCAGCACTTTGGGAGGCTGAGGCAGGCAGATCACGAGGTCAGGAGATCAAGACCATCCTGGCTAACACGGTGAAACCCTGTCTCTACAAAAAATAAAAAAATTAGCTGGGTGTGGTGATGCACGCCTGCAGTCCCAGCTGCTCAGGAGACTGAGGCAGGAGATCCCTTGAACCCAAAAGGTGGAGGTGCAGTGAGTCAAGACTGCACCACTGCACTCCAGCCTGGGTGGCAGAGTGATAACCTGCCTCAAACAAAAACAAACAAACAGACAAATGGAGAATTACCCAGGCATGGTGGCGCGCACCTGTAATCCCAGCTACTTGGGAGGCTGAGGGAGGAGAATCCCTAGAACCCAGGAGGTGGAGGTTGCAGTGAGCCAAGATCGTGCCATTGCACTCTAGCCTGGGCAACAGAGCAAGACTCAGTCTCAAAATAAAAAAAAAAAAACAGAAAACTTAGGCGACTCAAAATTCAGATTTTCTGAGAGTCTTTAAAATAGGCAATTTTAAAGAAAAAAAAAAAGCAAGCAATATGTTGTGTGATGGCAACTCTACTGTAAATTTTATCTCACAATATATGCTTGGATGAAGAATGACTATTTAGATTTTGTAGCTCTTGCTTAACACATATTTTATTATTTCTGGTCATATATTGAAATTATTAAATATTAAATAATTATGAAACTTATTACATGTATTTGGGTTGGATAGTGTCCACCCAGAATTCATGTCCACCAGGAACCTGTGAATGGAACCTTATTTGGAAATAGGGTGCTGCAGATGTAATTAAGTTAAGATGAGATCACACTGATTTAGGGTAAGTGTCCTTATCTGGTGTCCTTCGAAGAAGGGGAAAATGTGGACACACACAGGGTAGAAGTTCATTTGAAGATTGGACTTAAGCTGTCACAGACTAAGGAAGACCAAGGATTGCCAGCATCCCTAAAAAACTGGAAAGGCAAGGAAGGATTCTTCCCTGGCACCTTTGGGAGGACCATGACCCTTCCAATGCCTTGATTTTGGGTTTTTAGCACCCAGAATTGTGAGAGAATAAATTTCTGTTGTGTAAGACACCCAGTTTGTGGTAATTTGTTATAGCAGCCCCGGAAGAACGAATAAAGTATGTACCAATAATTATCATAGCAGCCAGCATTTATTCAGTAATCATTATGTATCAAGTATTAGGGTAAGTGAAAGTTTGGAAGAAAAAATTTGTATCAAGATTACTTATGATTTATTCACATCATAAATATAGTCAAAAATGGCTGTCTCTTCAAACAATTTTATAATCAGTTTATAAATCATAAAATGCATGTCACATAGAAGTATACAGCCACACATATGCAATCATCTCATTAATCCACATTTTTTTCACATTTGCTCCCTCAAGGAGATAGACATCTTGCGTTTATACTAGTGTTCTCCTAAACCCATTGGACCCTAAAACTGGCCTTCGTGAATCCGCTGGCCTTACCAGCATGACCTAACTTATGTTAGGGCACTTGGAATTAAGCATATACTGTAGTTTTGTAATATGAAAAATATATCCACACATTTATATACTGTGCAGAAATATACATTTGTTTTTATCTATGGGGCACCAAAATAAAAATGAAATTCAATACAAATCAATGATTACCAGTGTGTAGACAAACACGAAATTACTTGATGAAATTCCCTAAATGTTTTAATAATCCATGTTAGTGTCGAAGTATACAGCCAGAGTCAGAAAGATGTTTGTATGGCAGCACTGTCACTAACAGACTCCAGATGTGCCATTAGAAGACCCCAAGGAAAGCCCCAGCAGTTTGGGCATTAAGAGAGACTCTGTGCTAAGGTCAACATACCCTGGGATGAATGGGAGGCTATTCTTTGCTCTCACAGGAACATATTTTACTTCTTACAGTACTCAGTCTGTGTTCCAATTCATCACCAAACACTTCAAAAACAACAGCCTTGAAGATGTGTGAAGGAGCTGCGAGGCCTACTGGCTAGACTTCTGGCTGTTTTGGCTTTGTGAGAAAATAGTGGGTGCCTACTCATGTTCTGTAGTTGAGGATGGTGTTCAAGGCTTGCAGAAATTCTTCCATGGCAATTAGAACAAGGAAAGACAAAAACAACACTAAAAATTATAGGCACAGGCCAAACAAAGACAAAATTGAGCTGGCCTTAGGGCTGGAACTTCATTAAATACAAAAATCCTGCAAGTGCAAAAATCTTAATAAAGAAGGAGGAAAAGAGAGAGAGTAGCGTGAGTATATCTTAGATGCTAAGATTTAGTTTCCCCAATATCCCCTAAAGATGAGCATTCTGACTATAACTGAGTAACTCACATGTGCAAAACATATGGATTTTTTCAAGTGATTAAAGCAAAGTGTGACTGTACAGTAATTTCAGTTCTGCCACATGTCTCATTATGTGGTTTGGGTTGCAATGTGATTTAACATCTCTGCAATTCAGTTTTCTAGTGTGCCTTGTTAGGAGCACTTATCCACCCAGCAAGAAGGCTCCGGAGTGACTTCTTGTTTTAGTTATTTACTTTCTTGAAATGCTTTCCTTAAATCTAATGTTGCATCTATCTCTGGAAAATCATTCCAATATATGCTCGAAACAGCAATCTCTGCAATGATTATCAAATGGATTATTCTTGAAACATTTGACCATTTAACTCTACCTATAATCACAGGATATGAGATAAATAACATTATGTTTGATATCAACAATATTACTTTTTATCAATATCTATGCATACTATAAGTCCATTTTAGCCCTACGTGCTGTTTTACATAATAGGAACAATTTGTCTTTTTGACTTTTTTCTTTCATTTGTACTATATAATAGATATTTAGGCTGCTTAGTGTTTTTGGTACTTCTCAATCTCTTTTTAATTCCTCCAGTTCTTGACTAGTATCTCTTTTCCACTAGAGAAAGGAAACACACACTCACACATTCACACACTCACACACATACACACACAAAATACAAGACTATTAATATGGCTGCCGTGGCACAAATGGATGACAGAAACAAGAGAAGAACTAACAAAGATAATATCTGGCCCAATGAACCTGAAAAATCAGAAGAGACGTTCATGTTTCTAACACAAACTACAGTACTGTGTTCTGAACATGGCAATCGACTTGGAGAAAGAAGACTTGAATCTGAAACACCAGCTCTCCTGTAACCTCCGGAAGTCTCTCTAATTTTTGCAATGCCCCTTCCTGGGTGTAAGCTTCTCCGATTAGGCAGTAGAGTTCATAGTAACCAAGACTGTAGTATGTTTTCTCTACGATCCTCCTCAGTTCTCAGAGCTGTGTCTGGCATATTCTGGTAACTTTATAAAAGTTTGCTGCGTCAGTGAATGAGTGTACTTCGGTCTCTTCATCTACAAGTGGACATTCTGTTTATGCACGGGGGTGCATGATCAAATGATCATCAACTGACACGAAAAAATGTATGAAACAATAACTGGCACATAGGAAATAAAACTTCAACATATTCTTTCAAATAGAAGTTGAAAAAAGTCTTTCACATTTGTTGGGTAATAGTATCATCTGTCTCATTCATCAAACCAAGGAACCCAGCCTACTTGGATGTATGTGTCCATTATCCATATAAAGCCAGGATGAAAAATCAAACCTAGGCAGCCTAGTGAGACCCTGTCGCTATAAAACAAATAAAAATAAAAATTAGCCGGGCAAGGTGGCGCACCTGTAGTCTCAGCTACTTGGGAGGCTGAGGCTGGAGGATGGCTTGAGCCCAGGAGTTTGAAGCTGAAATGAACTCTTACTGTGCCACTGCACTGCAGCCTGGACAACAGAGCAAGGCTATCTCTAAAACAACAACAACAACAAAAACAAAAACAAAAACATAAGTTTCTCCTACATCACTGTTCTTCTTTCCATATCCCCAAATGCAGTTTCATCTTAAGACAAAATGGTGTTGTTCTTGTAGGTGATTGTACTGCTGAGCTGAGCATTTTTCTGAACCAACATGTACTGGCTGCATGAGAAATCTATTTGGATTTTTGGTAAAGTAGTAATGATATAAGCAAAACAAAATTATTCTGCATTTTAATCATTAGTGCCACTGTGTTTTCTCACTTATTTAGCAAAAACACACTATTGCTTTGGAAATATAGATAAGCACATATTCACACACACATCATATTTTGTAGTGGTAATATATATGAAGGGAGATTTCAGGGGTCAGAACTTAGACTCAAAACTGCATAATGTCAAATATTAATCATTTGTCAACCTCCCACTTCCCATATCCCCCTCCACCACACTGACAGCAGGAAGGAGTGCATTAAGAGAATTACTTCCCCATAAGTGAGGTAACATCTGCCTCAAAGCTGGGTCAGGATGGAGGCTGGATCATCTCCTCAGCAAAGAGCTGTTCATGTGGAATAAGAGAGGCAAGCAGTTTAGCCTAAGGCTCTTTCAGGATTTGGAATGCATCATTTGGTAGAAATTGTAATAAGGAAAGCATCCTTGGCACACTAGTAATCTGCATTGAATACAAACTTCTGAGAACAAAATTCACACACACAGTTTCATTCTAATGGTTTGTGTTTGTTTGATTGTCTTTTTCCTTTTGACTCCATGAATCATGATAACAAACTTTTAAGAACAGGGATTCTTCCATCCACCCACTTAATAATGGCTTTTTGGATTTTCTTTTGGAACTTTGTGTAAAAGCTAAGTAATACTGTCTGTCTCCTCTTCTTTGGTTCTGATTAGGAAGAATCGTCCTTTCTTCCAAGCCTGTAGACACATGGTACCTATGTTCACCACCAACTTCACATTTCTAAGCCCTTTACCAACAGACAGCACTTGGGAGTACAGTCAATGGAAACAGCCTGACCGTGTTAATCTAGTTGATTAAAACCAACAGACAGCGCTTGGGAGTACAGTCAATGGAAACAGCCTGACCGTGTTAATCTAGTTGATTAAAACCAGTGGAACAAGTTATAAGTTAGTATTAATAAATGTTGTATACAAGGTGATGGAAAAAAGATCTTCCATAAATGTGGAATGAGGAAAAATAAGAATGTCAATAACATTTCGTCAGCACTTGGGATACAACTTTTATTAATAAGACAGTTAAAACAGTTAAAGCTAATTAAATATTAGGATCTAGAACCCATTCTAAATTTGTGAATTCATCTAAATTCTGTCATCAAGATATTTGATGAACTCATAAGACTTCAGTTTACAAAATGCCTTAAAAGTTATGAAGTACATCTACTAACTTTCTGTGATTAAAGAAAAAATTATTACATCAACCTAGTAATGAAGGTAAGGTAGAGATACCTTAACTTTTAAAAGCAAAAATAGATATGTCCTATTTTTAATAAACATAACAGGTTATTTTGGTGCAGGAACTCTAGGCGTAATTTTTGCTGTGCACTGTAATAGTCAGTGAGCTTCTTACTGATTGAATGTGTCTTAGTTACCTCTAAAGTTTTACATTTTAATTTGTAGTTTGGTATGTGGTATTCAGTAGTTTTGGTTACATCAGTTAATATACCTAAACACAGTCTTACTTTGTTGGTACAACTGGTCTTCCCATAAATATGTTACGTCTTCACAGATTAAAAATTTTAAGGCCTATGGGATAACTAACACTGTTACTTTCCAGAAAATAAGTTTGAAATTGTAATCCTTGGTATAATGTTTGTAGAAGAAATCAAATGAAGTAAATTGAGTTTATTTAAGCATATTTTTAAACTGTCAGTCTGAGAATTTTGTCAAACTGTAAACAAGGGTTTAAACTTGATTTTTCAATTAATGATTGATTTTGATTAAATCGAGTTCATAACAGAAAAAAGAGGAATTTTTCATGCTTTCAGAGAACAAAATCACATAAAACCCTTCTCACTTGCTAAAAATATGAAGTGGAACTCGAAAGTACAGATTGAAGTTGACTCTCTGGGGCAGGAGTGGAGTAAATTAGATCTGGAAATAATCATATAAACTGGGATTCCGACTCTTTTAGCCCATTAACTAGTCCGCAGTGAATCTTTGGTTTGTACCACTCCATCATGGAAGTCTCTTCATGTTTGGTAGAAGTGTGGTTGGCCTGGCATCGATTAATACATTTCATTGATTGGTAGAAGTGTGGTTGGCCTGGCATCGATTAATACATTTCATTGATTGGTAGAAGTGTGGTTGGCCTGGCATCGATTAATACATTTCATTGATTGAACAGCTTAGAATTGGGGTTGTTCACATTCCATTAGCTCATTTTATACCATAATGATTGTTTGAAGTAAGCAGGAAAAGGAGAGCATTACTTTCATTTTATAAAAAAGGACAAGGACCTCAGAAAGATCAGGTTGACTACCCCGAGGTCATGTGGCAGGGCAATAGTTTAAATGATGTTAGAATAGTGGTTTCAGATGCTCTGGCTCTTACACCAGAGTATATTCATAATATACTTGAATGCTTCTTTTCACCTTAGGATGATAATGACAGTCTCTCTCCTAAACAAAAAATGATGACTAGAACAATAATTTAGGGCAGAGAAACACCAGAGTATATTCAGGCTTGTGTCTTATTGGGGTTTAAAATTCCAACCGGAAGTAATATTTTGGTTAGTAATAAAGCTATAACCCAAACTCCAGTCTGATGCTAGATGGTTTTCAGCCTTTGGGATGTGTCCCATTCCAATTAAACTGTTTCTTTTCCTGTCTTGAAATGTGCTAACCATCTTTAAACATTTAGCTACAATGACTTCAACCAGATGCTAAATGAAATGGAAACATTTTGGAATTTGGAATTCCCCTTTCTCCACATGTCTAATTTTATACCCTTGCTACACTTCGTACACCTACAATTGACTTCATTTTGTATTTCATCTTTGTCTTTGTTGCCAGTTTAACCACACCATGTTTTACTTTTATGGTATCAATTATTTTTTCTCAGAAAATAGTGTACACATGTGAAATATGTTCTAATTCATAAACATACAAGCAAATACACATTAACATTCTAAAATTAGTACAAATGATGATAATATGACTGTGATAATTATAGATTTACTTGGTAACTTCTCCTTTTAAAAATGTAAAACTTTATTTTGTGTTCTGTTTTTTCCTTCACACTACTTTAACCTGATTTAGGCATATTGTAAATATTTCAGTTGGTTTTTGAATACCAAAGATCACAGTAGCATTTTTTATCTAATGCTGCCTATGCCAATATTAATATTTTGTTCGCCATGTCATAGCAGCACTGAGAAAGAAACAGGCCTTCAGTGTGAATTTCCCCAGAAATTAATCACCACCTTGGCCTGAAGTACCATTTGGGATTCAATTACTCAACTCTCTAGACTGATGTTTAATCTCTTAAATATTCTATTTCCACTGGGAGACACAAACACAGATGAGCACAGAATTTGTCATTTCAAATTGTCAGACTGATCCCCAAATTCAAACCCTTCTTCCAATACTGTATAGGTTCAGGAATGTTACTACAGTATTGGGCAACCCTATTAGGGTTGCCTAATTGGGCTATTGCCTAGAAATCCATTTGAAAAAAAATGGTATTTGTCAGGGAAAAGCTTGCTGTAACTCATGCTACTATGTGCCATTCTAAAGATGTGATGCCATATACAGATGCTTCTGTTGAATCGTGGAGAAAACACTACATATATAATTTATTATCTTTGGATCTTGACCCTAAATTTTAATATTCAAAGGACAATTTGCTCTAAAATTTCCTACTTTTTTTTCCCATTCTCTCAGTCATTTAAATAATTTATCCTTTGAGCTGCAAACAATTCAAATACATTTTTTTTTTTTTTTTTTTTTGAGACAGGGTCCCATTCTTTCACTTGGGCTGGAGTGCAGTGGTGCAATCTCAACTCGCAGCAACTTCCACCTCCCGAGCACAAGGGATCCTCCCACTTCAGCCTCCCCAGTAGCTGGGACTGCAGGCACGCAACACCATGCCCAGCTACTTTTTGTCAGTTTTATTTTCTAGAGATGGGTTTTGTCATGTTGTCCAGGCTGCTCTCACACTCCTGGGCTCAAGTTTTCTGACACCTCAGCCTCCCGTAGTGCTGGGATTACAGGTGTGAGCCACCGTGCCTGGTCTAAGCACACTCTTTAAGTTATTTTAAAATGTACAGTTAAGCTATTATTGACTATAGCCATGCTATTGTGCTATCAAATAGCAGGTCTTACTCATTCTTTCTATTTTTTGTGCCCATTAACCATCCCCACCTCCCCTGCACTAGCATTCCCAGCCTTTGGTGACCATCCTTCTACTCTCTATATCCACCCACAGAATGGGAGAAAATATTTCCCAACTACCCATCTGACAAAAGATTAATAACCAGAATACATAAGAAGCTCAGACAACTCTATAGGAAAAAATCTAATAATTCCATCAAAAAATGGGCAAAAGATTTAAATTGACATTTCTCAAATTACCCACTGTGTGTACTGACCTTCACTTTTATTAATAAAACATGATAATCTATTATCCCCAATCTCTGACAAAGACAACCAAATAAGAGAAAAGTGTTCAAAAGAACTTTTCCAGTTGTAAAATGCATTTGTAATTCTTGCTTCATCAGCAAGTACTTCATTTTAGGCCTCCGAGACCTGAGGCAAATGTAACTGTTTCTCCCTTCACCAGTTTACCAAGTTTTAAAGAAATGTTACAATACATAATTAGAAAAGAATGGACAAAAAATTAATGTACAGTAGTGTACCGAACTTGCCTAAATATACATACACACACACACACACATATACACACACACACACACATATATATATTTATATTTGTATTCCCATAATGTTATTGAAAATCAGCTAATTTAGTTAAAATCTAATGTAAACCTGTCCTAATTATATAACCAAAAATCCCCTGGGAAATTGTGTATAAAATCACGCAAGCTTCTTCATCATAAATATCATATTACTTAAAATGTGCTCTGGAAATATTCTGCTGGATGTTTTGTGAAGCTCAGAATCACTCTCTGAGAGATAAAAGAATCTAGTGTTTGTATTTTTAATGTATTCTAAATAGATATATATCTATATTGTATATCTGCATGTGTATATATGTATGTATATTATCTAGAACCTCCAAAATTATGAAAAATAAAATTTTCTAGTGCCTTTTAGTGACCCAACCTCAGAATTCAAATGTTCCCTATAGAAATACATAAACTATGCTTTATAAAGAATGTTCTTCTCACTACGAGTTTTAACTGAGTTTAGCTTAGACCTTACTTAAAGTAGTTTAGTTATTATTGTGTTGTTCTTATTCTGGTTATTCTAGAGTTTTAAAGAAAGTCTCACAACATTGAATCAGAGAGCGAGCTGTTCAATGGGATGAGTCTGCCGCTCGAGCAGGTAAAAGCCAACGCTATCTTCTGCTCAGTTGTATATAGTGTTAGCGAAAAGTTGTAGAGAACTTCTGATGGGAGCAATCCCAATTTTTTTAAATGGCGTAATGAATTATCTGTGACCCAAAGTTGTGATATCTAATTTTCCATATAGCAACTTAAATTAAATATTCCCATAATTATTCACCTATAATCTACTAAGTTAAAAGTGAACTCTGCTCGGTTCTATATTTAATTTAGTATGGATTTTCTCTTACAGAAAACAAAAGAAACCACAGAAAGCAAGCTCTATTCACAATACTTGTACATCTTATCCACTAAAGTTACCATTTTTAGTGTTTTTAACCATTACATACAAGTAATGTTATAAAGAGTGTTTCCCTATAGAAAAGACCGTGGTAAATATCAGACTGATCTGTTTCACTTACAGTTGATTTTTAAGGATTATCTGACTTTCAAGGAACATAGTATTTCCTTTTGGGATGTGTTACCTTACTAATTTGGCTGCATTTACACCTAAAGGAAACATAATGTGAATATCTCTTTGCAGATTCCATTTTCATATCATGTAGAAGAACAGCTGTAAAAAACATTCATTTTATTTTGCTTTTATTTTCAAGACTAAACAGCTAGTGGATGTAAAACCCGAAAAGTATCAGGCACTGTAAAAATGGGTTATATATACTCAGTATGATGATTTTCACACATATTGTGAAATTAAATTGTGAGTACAGAAATGAAAAATATGTTGTTCATTTTTAAGTTGTATATATTATTGTTGCATATATTCAGTTGTATATATTCAGTATAATGATTTTCAAACATATTGTGAAATTAAATTGTGAGTACAGAAATGAAAAATATGTTTCATTTTTGAGGCTATCTTCTTAAGAACTTGCATTAAATCTGTTTTGTTGTAGCTTCCACTCCCCACATCAAATGTAGTAGGCTGTCTGAGGTAAGTTGCTTATATAGTTGATCAGGCTGCCCTGATTTTTTTAAAAAATTTACTTGCAAAAGATATTTATGAATCCTTTTGTTATAATACGCCAAGGATATTGTTTCAGATCTAAAAAAGAATTCAATATAAGTCAAGTCAAATACTATATAATTTTATCAATATGTTACTGGATAAAGAAATATACTTCTGCCTAGTTTGAGAAAAAACAGAAATCAACTGGTATTACCTAGAGTTGCTCTACGTTGTAATTGATCTACAGAAATTAGTGCTATAGTTTACTCAAGATTGGAAAAGACCTTTCTGGACAAATGTAAAATTTGTACTCTATCTGAGGGAATTATGGGAGGCAAAATTAATTAAAGATATTCTCTAATTATTTAGGCTTGTACAGATCTAAGAAACATGTGCTCTTGGTCAACAAGCCAGGCTCTTATCTAAGACAGAGCAAAACAACTAAAATAAAGTAAAACAAAACAAAAACACAAACTCCTTGATGGAATTCCCTAGGTAACTCGTTTGACATTTACCGAATAGTATGGCTTTTGAAGTTTTTCCTCTGAGGGGTATCTCTCAAACACTCACTCAAGTCATTGAGTGAGTGTTTGCTCTAGAAAATCAGCAGGAAATGGGGGTCTTTACTCTGGCTTTGCTTTCTCATTGATTCTCTCTCCCAGCCCACATAATCAAGTTTGAGGAAAAAAACGAAAACAGAGGTATTTTGGTAGATAACTTTAAGTGCTAGAATCTTACCTAATCAGCTTGAATCCTTTAGAGATTGAAATGTCCACAATCATCTTGCTGATCTGCGTTTGATATTTAAAGTACAAGAAAAGGAACTTTTCTTGTTTTAAGACTTTCAGTACTTTCTGTTACTGCATCAACTAAGCTATCCTTTCTGGAAAAGATTTTTTCTAGGTAAGAAATAAAGGAAGCATAAGCTTGGATTGAAGCAATAGGAAAGTAAAAGATAAGACAAAGTAAAAAAAATTTCAAATGGAATAAACATAGCTTATACCACTAAAAGTACAAAGAGAAATTGCTTTTAAAAAGTGTCTTACACAAAAAATACTTTTTCATTTTACTATAAAAAGCAGTATTATATGTATTTTATATTTAAATGATAAAAAGAATAAGTATTGACAGAATATACAACGTAAAGTTGTTTCCCAAATTGGTAATTCCATAGTGTGCTCATATAAATTTCATTTATTTTATTTTCAAAAGTCCTGATAGCTCTTGAGTCTTCCAGAAATATTTGAGGTGGAGGAACACCTCATATAAGATCAAGTCAACCATTTTCTAAGTTCAGACTTGAACCACAGATGTTCAATGTTGATAGAAAAAATTATAGAGTTTTAGTGACAGGTTTTAATTAAAACTCAAGATTTTACATAGGCACTCAACTTTGTCCAGAAGTTGTATTTCATTTTTCTGAAAGGATTGTTTTCACACCCTTTAATACCATCCTTTTCATATCTTCCCTTCCTTCAAGTTTCCTGCCACTGTTTCAATCTGTGCTCTCAACTCAGGAGATGGTTTTCAACTTTTTGAGAAAATAGAAGCTATCAACTGAGTAACACCTCCAAATTCTTGAAACCAAATCCACTAACCTATGTACTCATTTTTTTTTTCATCTTTCTTTCTGTTACAACAAACACAGGTATCTCCTGATAACAAAGAGCAGTCTCTCCATACATGCAGTACATCGCATTCTTCCAGCTTTCTCAAGATCAGGGCCGGGTGCAGTGGCTTATGCCTATAATCCCAGCACTTTGAGAGGCCAAGGCAGGAAAATAGCATGAGGACAAGAGTTCCAGACTAGTCTGGTCAACATAGCAAAAACCTATCTCTACAAAAAATTTTAAAAAATTAGCCAAGCATGGTGGCATACATAGCTTCTCAGGAGGTTTAGGTGGGAGGATTGCTTGAGCCCAGGAGTTTGAAGCTACAGTGAGCTATGATTATGCAACTGCACTCCAGCTTGTGAGACAGAGTGAAACCCTGTCTCAAAAACAAACAAGAACAAAATACCAAAATAAACTGAGGACTTTGCCTTTTGATATTTTACTCTGTCTCCTCCATCACCAGTCTTCCTGTTTTGTATCTTGCTTCTTGATTGCCTTATTTCTTCTCTTCGGCCTCCCATTTTCTTTTCTTCTTTTTTCCTCCCACTTAAAACATTACAAATAGTTTACAAACAACCTCTAATATGTAGTGGGAATAATAACTAATGGTATGGCAATTGCTAAAGACAAAAACCTGTGAGTCGTTTTTAGTTATTCCACCTCTTTGACTCCTTCTATCCTATTCATCATCAGGTTATTGAATTTCTACCTCCAAAATCTATCACAAATCCTTACACATCTTCCCATTCTTACACCAGCTTTTGCACAGACAACAACTAAGCACTTAATGGATATGTAAGCTTTCACACATGCCCTATTGGAAATAATAATTTTGAATTCAACATTCGCAAACATCAGATGATGTTAGTCCAAGCTTTGTACCATGGCCTTATTTGAACATACAGAACCAATTCATCCTGCTTTTTCAACCCACAGCGTTCCGGCCATCCTACATTAATTGGAGACAATTTAACATGCCAAATATTTCCCGGTACAATTCCTTTGCACATGTGGTTCTTCCTCAGAGAAACAATATCCTGCTTCACCTCAATCTCTCACAAAGCTAGTCTTTCTGAATTTATACACACACACACACACACACACACACACACAGATAATATATAAATATATATATATCTATATCTTTCATCAAGAACCTTTTCTTCCCACTTAAGTCTACCTCCTCATTATCATATGTTATTTAATTTTATCACAATTTAACTTTGCTTCATCTCCCTTTCCCTTCACCTATTCACACATTCAACTATTTATATATTAACATTTTATCTGGCTCTCACTACATTTCAAGGTTCCCAAAAGACAGAAAGTGTGTCTTTTAATCTAGCATTCTATACCCATACCTATTGTTATGTTTGGTAAGTATAAAACTTACTAAATATATGTTGAAATAATTACTCCTAAAAATATGTTCCTCACCTCAGAAATAGGGTACTGGACTAAAGTTGGGAAGCATAGTTATAGACTTGTAAATTTCTGGTCAAAGTTTTCTGAAAACATTTTGAGGCTTCATACAAAAGGCATTGAATGACATTACTACTAGCTAATAGGTTGGACAGTAATAAGTAGGCACAAACATTTGTCACCACACCAAAAATCAATCTTTAGAGATATTCAGCACTTAGCAATAATCTCAGTTGTATTACATGATAACATGATCATAATTTCTTTTTGTCTCTGCCAGAAACTTTTATTTTTATGCCAGGTTGATTAAGTTTATTTGAAACAGCTGGATTCCAGGTTATAGTGTCAGCAGAGCCTGGAGGAGGAAAGAACCATAGAATCAGAACACTTTGGTTTGAATCTTGGTGTTTCTACTTTTTAACCACTAGGGCTGTGAAAGTTATTTCTTATTAGAAATGTCATCCAAAATCATATTAGGTTAAAATTACTTCATAGAGTTTTGAGATTATCTAATCAGATAATATGTATAAAATTAAGTTTTAAGCCATGGAATGCAAAAGTAACATATAATTGTTTCTGTTATCTTTCTCATCAGGATAGAAATGAGTATCTCTATTTTCATTTGGAGGTAGGACTAGGCTTTAATTTTCTAATTGGAAAAGCAGATTTTTTTTTTTTTTTTTTTTTTTTTTTGCTGAGGTTTTTAGGTCAGAGCTTAGCAAATTATAGCTCTTTATTCATTTATGAATTCTATACCCATTCATCCCATTCATGCATTTAACAAATTATATTTGGGAATTTACCATAAGCCAAGTACTGATGAAACACAATTATACAATGTGAACAACTCAGGCAGAAGCCTGCACTAATGGAGTTTAATATCTAGAGGATAGAGTGATATTTAATATATAAAATTACACCCAAACAATTATTTGCAAATTTTTTAAGTTGTATAAAGGAAAATAATGAGAGATTATAAATAATGAGAAAAAGTTACAACAGGTAAGAAGAGCTTTCAGAGTTAGTCACTATATTGTGATATTAATAATAAAAATATGAAAAATAATATTTTCTTCATTTTTCAATCAAATATTCTCATAAATTAAATAAACCAATATATAATAGAAGTTTGTATACTATAAATGTTACTATAAATGTTACCTTTTAGAATAATCATGTCATATTTTTATTTTGTCATAATAAAAATACTTTGAGGTTATTTTTTTCTGTATAATTTTACTGCATTATAAATGTTATATGACCCAATGATATTGAAGATTAATATTGTATAATATATATTTTATAAATGATATAACAAAATGTGCAACAACACTAATCCATGACAAGAAAGCAAAATATCAAACAAACAATTTAAAAGTAATGAGTAACAAACATTAGTAATGAGTACATAAAAATTTTACTCTTTTCTCCCTAAAGTTTAGGATGGATCTGTAAAAGTTTATGCCATTGTAAATCAGTGCATTTACCCATGAGCTATTATATGCACATGTATATAAATAAATCTTTTGTCTCTTCTCTTGGAAGATTCCCACACACATTTGCTTTTTTCCACAGATATTCTTTAAGATGATGAATGATGTAAGTTGCGTGTCAGTCAGAAGAAAATCCAGTGAGAGCTCAAATACATGTAATTTCTATATGAAGCAATTTTGATTAAGGCGTTTATAATTAAATGATATTTATTTATACAAAGTTAATAGGGCAGCAACATGGAAAGTAATGTCAATTAAAATTCATCTGGTCATGTGAAAATTACGAATAATGAAATTTGTAAGGTTTCCAAAAGTGAGAACAAACCTGCAAGAGATAGAAAGTATCCTTCTTAGCTATAGAATACTGACCTGTGGATCTATTTTCTTCTCTGTGGGTGGTGGTTGCCATAGTTGCTTCAAGAATCCCAAACATTTCATGGTATATAAGAACATAGACGATGTATTTAAGCATGGACTTCACATTTTAACTAGAGGATCATTTTTCTAAGGATAGTGGGTCCTAATAGAAATATTAACACAAACTGTTACCTGATAGAAAATAAATTGATATCCAAACCCTGAGTAGGTCTATTTGGTTGGTGTCCAATGACAAAGGAGGGTTACAGCTGCATGAAGTTGTTATAAGTAACTGGTTTGTAACCATCTGTTTGAAAAGGTGCCCAACCCATTTTATACCAAAGTGAATATAAACTTTCCACTTATTTGGGTTAACATTTCAACTTTTAAAAATCCTATTCAGACAATGGTACAAGTGTTAACTATTTAAAAATTTGCTCTCCCACATTATATAGAATAAACTCCCTTTAATATATTTTGAAGTTTCTCCCATTATTCTTCTTTCACTTATGTACTTTTTGTTGGCTTATTTAGTCCCTCTTCGTGTTAGTAGAGAAATACGTGAACTCTATATACACAAATAGTATGCTATTCAATACGGCAGCCACTACCCATATGTGGATATTTAAATTTATGAATATAAAATGTAAAAATCAGTTTATTAGTCATACCAGACATATTTCAAGGGCTTGAAAGGTACAATAGAACACTCCCATCTTCATTAAAACTTCTATAGGACTCTGCTGTGCTAAAAGGCTAAATATAAAATAGGAATATATAATAAAAATATGCATTCTTTACTACTTATAGTCCTGGATCCAGCTTGAATGAGTCTCCATTCTTAGGAGCACTCTGAACTAATCTTGCCACTCCATTCTCAGAGTCGAACCCATTATAGAAAAGAAGTGACTTATACAAAGTAAATGACTTAAATCCAGTCAAGGTGATTGTCTAGGTTTTCATAGATTTTAAAATTGTACCTAGTTATGTGATGCTTTACTCCCTCCATCAGTCTATGTGACTAACATCATCTAGACTGATGGAGGAGTGAGAGGATGGTGGTGGGAATCTTATGCTTTACATCTATCTCTTCTCTTTTTTTATTTTATCACTTCACTGTTGAATCTACTAAAAATTGGAAAGCTTAGAAAGACCCATCTCGTTTACAAGCACTGCAGGTAAAATAAATCGGCTTGAAGTTTTCTTTTCCCACTTTCCACAGTCCTGATGCAAAACAACAGGCTGACTGTAAGTATTATGACTTTAAAGGATTTCTGTCATGGATCTGTTTTTGTTGTTATTTTAAGTCTTGTTCCTGATTTATAGCAACTCCTCCTGTAACTTCATCATCTTTCTACAACTGCTTATTATTTTGAATATAATTTTCAATTTCATCTAACTTTGTATGTTTATTATTTGGCATGATATAAGAACACTAGAATTAGCAAACAGAGAAATCTGATGAAAGTCATCCAGTCATTTAGAGATTTAAGCAAATTATGAGATTCATTCATCATCCATGGGAAAATCATATTTCAGGCTAAATTAGGAGAATGATGTATTTCTAGTCATTCACTGTCCATAAACTGAAAGAAAAACAGTCAGAAAAATTCATTGCCAAGTTTTCTCTTGCAAATGGTTGTGTGCAGAAAAAATAATCACAGGTACATTTTGGGGAGGCTACTGCCTTGTGATTTTGAGTTCTGAAACAAATGTCCTCCTTCACTTCATTGGAGGTAGGCCTTAGAAAACATCACATTATGCTTACCATGCTCCTGTTCTTTTGGTGTTTCAAGATTCAGACGCATCAAAATTATAGATTTAAAGAAAACACAAACCTTACTAAACATCGAACCTTTATTCTGTAAGTTGGAAGTATACCATACATGATATTTAAAAATCCTCTAATGTTTTTTCTATTTCAAAAGTAAAAACGTTTTCATTTAAATATTTGGAAATGGTCGGCCCCTTTCTGTGTCTTTCACTCTCCTGTGCCACATGATGAAGACATTAACAGTACAGTTTGGTCACATCAGCCTCCTTCATGGACTTGAATTACATTGTTTCACTTCCCCTTTTATGCACTATGTTGGTTTCAAATTTACTGTTTTAGCTCAAGCTGGCACTTGATTCCAGGTCAACACACGTTCTTGTTTTGATTCACTGCAATACATTCTGGTAAGAGTTTGAATTGACAAAGTGACTTCCATATCTGTTTGGTGGATTTAGATGATCACATAACCTACTTGTATGAGTAATCCCTTGGTTCCTAACCTTGCATCATTGTGTTTGACTGACATAACCTGTGCTCTTCTTCTAACCACCCTTGCAGGAGGATTTGGATTGACAAGGGTTTTGAGTATAGACTACATGGATATTATTCTGATTTTACAAATCTGGATTAATTATGATTAATACAATGGTTTGGCAACACAGATGTCTGTTATATGATTTTTTGGACATTCTATATATTTAAAACTTTTCATGATAAGTACAACATTAACCCTTATCATTATAGAATGAATCACAACATCTTCTCCAGTCCATTTACTGGAAGAGCAATTCACTTTCCAGAGGGTTGCATTTATTCAATAATACTCTAGCCAGTCAGTGGGAGATGAATGATTTTTTCTAACTAGATAGAACAAATGTGGTCCAGAGACTAACATATAGAATTAACCTCTAAATACATGTGTTTGTAGTATTTAAATTTTCTTGGCCTTATATTTACTCATAGGAGAATATGATATTATGAAAATATGAGGGAAATAACATGAGAAGTTAAACTAAATTACAATGTTTATCCTAAAAGACAGGATCAGTGTCATCTTCATTTTAGTATTTCAAGTATTTGGCACAGTGGCTTTCTCAGAGTAAGCGTAATATCTCAATGAACAAATGAATGCTATTCATTTTACTTATGCCATATAACTATTTGTCACTTCCCTTCTAACTTCCTTTGTGTAACATGGTCACACAAAATAACTAGTGTAGTTTTTTCTTACTAGTTGGGGACAAAGGGAAGAGACTTATTTATGTCTAGCAGCCTAATTTAGATAGAATGATTTCATTTATGAGAAATTATTGTCAATAATATAATGACACTGTGAACATTGATTCCTCATACATTTATTAGGGCAGATTTTTTGCACCTCTCCAGTTTACTTAAAGTGAGCTTCAAGATTTTACTGAAAATTAATAATGTGTCTGTAAATTCTCAAAGGAATATACAGAAACTAAAAATGTAATTAGCACTGTATTTTAACAAAATTTGAGACTGTTCTTCCCTCAAATACTGAGGAATATGAGCTGCAGATGTGTTTACTCTGGCAAAAGATTCAAGATTAAAACAACTCCCATCAACACAGACTGAAAGATCCATTTCCATCCTAAAATCCTATATTCCATATCTCATGTCGCTTTACAAACATTTCAGTGTACCATCCTGGATAAGTGTTTGCAGAATTGTTTTAAGTGATATTGCTATAAAGGTATCCAAATTATTTCCCCAAAGAGGAAAATCTGAAAATCATTTGCAGTAAAGATCACTGTTGAAGAAACAAATTAATCATGATACCAAGTGTCTGGTGCGGCATAGATAACATATGGTAGCTCAGTTTCTATTTTGCTTTCCCACAGGTTAACAACCATCTACTAGGACACGAAAAGAAATGAGTAAGAGCTGTTGATGTTCCTTGGAGAATTTGGATAGTTTACATACATAATGTTCTCTCTCTCTCTCTCTCTCTCTCTCACACACACACACACACACACACACACGTACGCACATACACAGAGGATTTCATGGAATTTGAAAGTTATGAAAGAGGCTTTTCTCTTTTGTTGTATTTTATAAGAAGGTTTTAACATATTAAATTATGGCACGATCTTACTGCTTTAATACTAATAACAATGGTATCTTCCATTGGTATGCCTTGGGAAGAATATATGAGTCAACATTTATAGTTTTAACACTAAGACAAATGTCAACTTAAAAAAAAAAACCAAATAGATTAGTGGAGTGGCTCGGTAAGGACTGCACAAAACGTATGCATGCACTATCTAAAGGTAGTTTTTTCTCCTAAGCTGCACCTGGATTGTTGCCATGAAGCAAGGAAGGCCAGCATTTTCATATTGCAAGAAAATATCAAAATGAAAATTTTAGCTTGACATCTGCCAATTGTTAAGTTCTTGCTATTTCTTTCATTCATTAATGTTTCAGGCAGAGAGAAAAAAAATCTGCCAGTCATATTCAGCTCCAAGACTGCCAGTTTATGACCCATGTTGAAGCTAGTTAGTTTGATCGATTTGAAATGTTGTATAATTGCATCTCTCTATATATTTCCCTGGCCACAATGTTTCAAGAGAATGGCTTTTTGGCTTGACAAATAGTTGAATTGTGCTTCCCAAACTCTCATATAATGTAATCATATTTATCTTAAATCAATATTTATCCTTTAATTTACTATAAAAGAAATAACATTCATAATGTCAAATTGCTACTTTTTAAAAAAACTTTTTAAGTATTTACCACTACCGCTGTAACACGATTCTTTATATTAACCTTGAAAACGGCTGTGGAAATAATGGAGATTTAGATTCAAAAGAAATATTATTATCATGTCATAGCCAACTAACTGATCAATTTTATTATTTAACAGAGGTAGAAAAGTAAGCTCTAAACAGATGTGCTTTCAAAACAAATGACTCAACTATTGTGTGTCATGCAATATTTACTTCTTCTCATCTCTGAAGACATATCAACATGAATAAACAAACCATTACCAGAAATTTTTATTAGGAAGCAAATATGTGACTGAGTCTATCATTTATTCTTATTTTTCAAGTCCCCTCAGTGTCTGTTTTATTATAACCACTGGTCCAGCTCCAAGTGATGCAACACGGGGAATAACCTTCTTATCTTGTTCCTTACACGGCAGCTGCCTTTGATGCAGCATTGACCAAACCAATAGTCCATTAGTGGTTGAAGCTCTTTGAGAGTGCAGTTATTGTGGAACTTTGCACTGGAACCCAGTGCTGTCCTATCACAGTGGAAAGCAATACCAGGAATAGCTATACTTGTATCGGACAAAACAGATTTAAATAACTATAATACTAACTGTAACACTATAGTTCAAAAAACTATAAGAGACAAAGAAGGTCATTATCTAATAATAAAGGGGTTTACATACATTTTTATACCGGAAAGTATTAGACTATTCATTAAAAAATCTCATGGTGGGAAAAAGGAAAAAAGCAATCTAGGCAGAGGGAAATTCAGCCATATGCTGTCTTCCTACTCTTTTTTTGGCAGGCACAGGTATTGATCTTTCCAGTTACTGACTGGTCTCCTATATACAGTCTTGAACTCCAGCGAAAATTAATCTCTTCCTCCTCAGTGAGATAATGGTGTATGTATGTATATGTGTGGTGTATATATGTATATGTGTATATATGTGTATGTATATACATATGTTTATCTTTTACTATTCTCTCACTTTCGTCTAAGGTTTATATAAGATTCCCAGAGTCTATAACAACATCTGGCACATTTGAGTTACTGAATTAAGGTTTGGTAAGTGAATAAATGATTGATTTAATAACTACAGCTTAAGCCCTTCATTATTGACCTTTAAAAATTAATCAATTTATTTTCTAAATTATTTTGAAATGTGGATTCTTGAATACATTATTGAATGAAGCTGTTGACTTGGAAATCTATCTAATATGTGATACTGACATATGAGTAAAAATGAGTGTGTGGGGTGACTGTACTCCCTTGTAACCATTATCAAGATGTTAACAATGTAAGAGGAAATATAGAGCTAAATCTATTTTTAAAAGGTCACTGTATCAGCATTCAGAGACATTTATTGAGCACCTGTAATATGCCAGGCACTTTAATATATATTGAGGAAAGGAGGATATAAGTATTGAAAGCATGAAGAAAAAAATGTATAATGTATAAAGGTAAAGAATACCAGGAACATACAGAATTAGCTAATGAGAAAGACACTGAAAGTAATGAGTATAGTCCTATTAAAGATTACGCATAATATACAAATACATATTAAATCTATCACAGTTGGGGGATGATGGAGAAAGGTGGCCAAGTAGAAGCCTCCACTGATCATCCTCCCTGCAGAAACATCACATTGAACAACTATCCACACAGAAAAAAACACTTTCCTAAAAACCAAAAATCAGATAAGCAATCACAGCAACTGGTTTTAACATCATGTTAAGGAAAGAGGCACTGAAGAGGGTAGAAAAGACAGTCTTGAATCGCCTACACTATGCTTCCCCATCTCCCAGCACAGAGAGAGAACCGGTGTGTTTGTGGGGGGGAGAGTGCAGTTATCGTGGAACTTTGCATTGGGAGCCAGTGCTGTCCTATCACAGTGGAAAGCAACACCAGGCAGAATTCAGCTGGTACCCATGGAGGAAGCATTTAGACCAGTCCTAGCCGAGGTGAATCATTCATCCCCCACTTTAGCCCTAGGTGGCAGGTTGATGTAACCCATCCCCCACTTTAGCCCTAGGTGGCAGGCTGATGTAACCCATCCCCCACTTTAGCCCTAGATGGCAGGCTGATGTAACCCATCCCCCACTTTAGCCCTAGGTGGCAGGCTGATGTAACCCAAAGAAGACTACCTCAACATTGAATACTCAGATTCCCAAATGTCAAAAATAAGGGATCCTAAAAGTAACAAGAGAAAAGAAACAAGTAACATACAATAGAAATCAATACACGTGGCAGCAGATTTATCAGTGGAAATCTTACAGGCCAGGGGAGAGTGGAATGACATGTTTAAAGTGCCGAAGGAAAAGAACTTTAACTCTTGAGTAGTATATCCGGTGAAACTATGCTTCAAGCATGAAGGAGAAACAAAGGTCTTTCCAGACAAACAAAAGCTGAGTGATTTCATCAACACCAGACCTATCCTACAAGAAATGCTAAAGGAAGCTCTTCAATCTAAAAGAAAAGGACCTTAATGAGCACTAAGATATCATCTGAAAGTACTTACTGGTAGTAGTTAATAGACAGAAAACCACTTAATAGTGTAACAGTGGTTGTGGTGTGTAAAATATTGATATCGTGAGTGAAAAGACTAAAGGATGAACATATCAAAAATAATAAGTACAACTTTTCCAGACATAATATAATAAAATAGAAATAACAAAAAGTTAAAAAGCAAGGGGATGATGTTAGACTATAGAATTTTTATTAGTTTTCTCTCTGTTTCTGTGTTACTTTGTTCATGCAATAAATGTTAAGTTGTCAACAGTTTTAAATAATGGGTTGTAAGATGTTATTTGCAAGCCTCATGGTAACCTCAAATAAAAGTCCTATGACAGATACACAAAAAAAGAAAGGCAAAAAATTAAAACATACCACAAGAGAAAATCACCTTCACAAAAAGGAAGACAGAAAGGAATGAAAGAAAAGAAGACCACAAAACAAACAGGATACAAATAACAAAATGGCAGGAGTAAGTTCTTACTTATCAATAATAATGTTGAATGTAAATGGGCTAAATTCTCCAATCCAAAGAGAGTGACTGGATGGAAAAAACAAAAAAACAAAAAACTCGACAGTCTATTACCAACAAGAAGCACATGTCATCTATAAAGGTACAATATAGGTTGAAAATAAAGGTATGGAAATGAAAAACGAGCAGGAATAGCTATACTTGTATCAGACAAAACAGAATTATAAAAACTATAATACTAACTATAATACTATAGTTCAAAAAACTATAAAAGACAAGATCATTATGTAATAATAAAGGGGTTGATTCAGCAAGAGGATACGACAATTTTAAATATATATGTACCCAACACCAGGGCACCCAGATGTATAAAGCAAGCATTACTAGAGCTAAAGAAAGAGATAGACCCCAGCATAATCATAGCTAGAACATTAAACACCCTACTTTTAGTATTGGACAGGCTATATAGACAGAATGTCAACAAAGAAACATCAGACTTAATCTGTAGTACACATCAAAAGGTCCTAATAGGTACTTATAGAACATCTCATCCAACAGCCACAGAGTACACATTGATTCCCTCAGCACATAAATCATTCACAAGGATAGACCATATGTTAGGTCACAAAACAAGTCTTAATTTTTTTTTAAAATTGAAGCTATGTCAAAAATCTTCTCTGACCACAATGGAATAAAACTAGAAATCAATAAAAACAGGAATTTTGGAAACTGAATAAATACATGGAAATTAAACAATATGGTCCTGAATGACCTGCGGGTCAATGAAGTAATTAAGAAGGAAATTTAAATATTTATTGAAACAAATGATAATGGAAGCAAAGCATACCAAAACTGATAGGATACAGCAAAAGCGATACTTAGAGGGAAGTTTATAGCTATAGATACTTGCACGAAAAAGGAGGAGAAACTTCAAATAAACCATCTAACGATGCACCTTGAACTAGAAAAGCAAGAGCCAGCCCACCCAAAATTAGTGGAAGAAATAATAAAGATCTGAGCAGAAATACATGCAATTAAAAGAAAAAAATACAAAAGATTAATTAAACAAAAGCTGTTTTTTTTTTTGAAAAGATAAACAAAATTGTAAAAACCATTAGCCCAAGGAAGAGAAACAGGGATAAGACCAAAGTAAGTAAAATCAGAAATGACAAAGGAAACATTGCAACCAATACTGCAGAAATCCAAACGATCATTAGAGGTTAGTATGAGCAACTATATGACAATAAATTGGAAAACCTAGAATAAATGAATAAATTCCTAGACACATACAACCTACCAAAACTGAACCATTAAGAAAACTAAAGCATAACCATACCAATAACAAGTAATGAAACTGAAGCTATAATAAGAATTCCCTCAGCAGAGAAATGCTCAGGACCCAGTGGATTCACTGCTGTATTTTACCAAACATTTAAAGAACTAATACCAATCCTACTTAAACTATTTCAAAAAATAGAGTAATAAAGAATACTTCCAAACTGATTCTACAAGGCCAGTATTACTCTAATACCAAAACCAGATAAAGACATATGAAAAATACAAAACTGCAGGCCAATATTCCTGATGAACATTGATGCTGAAATCCTCAACAAAATACCAGCAAACCGAATTCAACAACACATAAAAGATCATTCACCATGACTAAGTTGGATTTGTCCCAGGGGTGCAAAGATGGTTCAACATATACAATTCAATCAGTGTGATACATCCTATCAAGAGAGTGAAGGATAAAAATCACAAAACCATTTCAATTGATGCTGCAAAAGCATTTGATACAATTCAACATCCCTTCATGAAAAAAAAAACCCTCAAAAAACTAGGTTTAGATGTAACATACCTCAGCACAATAAAAGCAATGTATAGCAGACCCACAACTAGTGTCATATAGAATGGAGAAAACCTGAAAGTCTTCCCACTAAAATCTGGAACATGACAAAGATGCCCACTTTCAACACTTTTATTCAACATACCACAAGTCTTGGCTGGAGCAATCAGACAAGAGAAAGAAATAAAAGACATCCAAATTGAAAAGGAAGAAGTCAAATTGTGCTTGTTGGCAGATAATATGATCTTATATTTGGAAAAACTTAAAGACTTTACCAAAAAACTATTGGAACTGAAAAACAAATTCAGTAAAATTGCAGGATATGATATCGACATACAGCAATCAGTTTATTTCTATATGCACACAGTGAACAACCTGTAAAAGAAATCAAGAGAGTAATCCCATTTACAGTAGCTACAAAAGAAAAAAAAAAAAAAAACCTAGGAATAAGCCTAACCAGAGAAGTGAAAGTTTTCTAAAATGAAAACCATGAAACATTGATGCAAGGAATTGAAGGGGACACAAAAATGGAAAGATACTCCACGTTCATTGACTAGAAGAATGAATCCTGTTAAATGTCCATACTCCCCAAACCAATCTACAGATTCAATGCAATCCGTATCAAAATATCAATGACATTCTTCACAGGATATAAAAAATGATCCTAAAATTTATATGGAACCATAAAAGAACCAGAATAGCCACAGCTATCCTGAGTAAAAAGAACAAAACTGGAGAAATCACACTACCTTACTTCAAATTGTACTACAGAGGTATAGTAACTAAAACAGTATGTTACAGGCATGAAAACAGACATATAAACCAATGGAATAGGGAGAGAACTCAGAAATAAATCCATACATCTATACTCAGCTCATTCTTGACAAACCATGAACAAACATTGGGGAAAGGACAGTCTCTTCAATAACTGGTGCTAGGAAAACTGGATAACCATATGCAGAAGAATAAAACTAAACTAAAGGAAAACATTGGGGAAACTCTCTAGGACACTGGTCTGGGTAAAAACTTCTTAACGATATCCTACGAGCTTAAGCAACCAAAGCAAAAGTTGACAAATGGGATCACATCAAGTTAAAAAACTTCTGTACAACAAAAGAAACAATCAACAAAATGAAGAGATAGCCCACAAAATGGGAGATAATATTTGCAAACTATCCATCTGACAAGGGATTAATAACAGTAACATATAAGGAACTCAACTCAGGGAAAAAAAATCCTAATAATTTGATTTTTAAAATGAGCAAAATATTTAAATATGCATTTCTCCAAAGAAGACATACAAATGGCAACAGGTATATGAAAAAGTGCTCAACATAATTGATCATCAGATAAATGCAAATCAAAAATACAATGAGATATCATCTCACCCCAGTTAAAATGGTTTTCATCCAAAAGATAGACAACAACAAATGTTGGCGAACACGTGGAGAAAACAGGACCCTTGTACACCAATTGTGAGAACATAAGTTAGTGCAACCACTATGGAGAAACCTTTAAAGATTACTCAAAAAACTAAAAATGGAACAACCATATGATGTAACAACCTTGCTGCTAGGTATATACCCAAAAGAAAGAAAATTCGTATATTGAAGAGATATATGCACTCCAATGTGTATTGCAGCACTATTCACAGTAGCGAAGATTTGAAAGTAACCTAAGTGTCCATCAACAAATGAATGCATGAAAAATGTAGTACATATACAAAATAGAGTACTATTCAGCCATAAAAAATTAGATCCTGTCATTTGTAACATCATGGACGGAACTGGAGGTCATTATGCTAAGTGAAATAAGCCAGGCACAGAAAGACAAACTTCACATGTTCTCACTTATTTGCCAGAGCTAAAAATTAACAATTTAACTCATGGAACTAGAGAACAGAATGATGGTTTTCAGAGGCTGTGAAAGGCAGTGGTGTGGGGAGGAAGGAAGTGGGGATGGTTAATGGGTACAAAATTATGTTTATATAGAATAAAAAAGATCTAGCATTTGATAGCACAAGTGACTTCAGTCAATAATAACTTATTGTACATTTAAAAATAAGATTATAATTGGATGGTTTATAACAGAAAGGATAAATGCTTGAGGTGATGGATATCCCATTTACTCTGAAGTGAATATTATACATTGTGTATCTATATCAAAAAATCTCAACGGTCCCATAAATATATACACTTACTATGTATGCACAGAAATAAAAAATAACATTAAAAATTAAAAAGAATAAACACTTGGAAGTCATACCCAGAGTTATTAACCAAGAGAAAACTATAGAGGGCATCCAAACTGGAAAAGAGGGAGTAAAGTTATCCCTGTTTGCAAATGACAAGATCTTACATATAGAAAAACCTAAAGACTCTACCAAAAATCCCTTGGAACTGATGATTTCAGTAAAGATGCAGGATATAAAATTAATAATAAAAAATCAGTAGTGTCTCTATACATTAACATAAACTAGGTGAAAAAGAAATCAGTAAGACAATCCCATTTACAACAGCTACAAAATAAATAACGTATCTAGTAACAAATTAAGCAAGGAGATGAAAGACAAAGAAAACTATAAAACACTGATGAAATTAATTGAAGAGTGTACACACAAATGAAAAGACATTCCATGTTCATGGATCAGAAGAATTAATATTGTTAAAATGTCCATATTATCCATATGAATCTACAGATTCCATGTAATCCCTATCAACATGCTAATGGCATTCTTCACATACCTGGAAAGAGAATCCTAAACTTTGTATGAAACCCCAAAAACCCAGAATAGTCAAAAGCAACCCTGAGCAAAAAACAAACAAAAAACAAAAACAAAACAAAACAAAAGCTGGAGGTATCACAAGACCAGACCTTAATACTACAGTGCTGCAGTAACTAAAGCAGCATCATGCTGCATGGAAATAGACATACAGACCAGTGTAACAGATTAGAGAATTCAGAAATTAATCCAAAAATCTACAGGGAACTAATGTTTGAAAAGGGTGTTAAGACAACTCACTGGAGAAAGGGTCGTCTCTTCAATAAGTTTTGCTGGGAAAACTGAACATTCATATGCAGAAGAAGGAATCCAGACTCTCACTTTTCACCCTACGCAAAAATCAACTGAAAGTGGATCAAAGACCTAAGTGTAAGGGCTAAAACAATGAAACCACAGAAGAAAACATACAGAAAATGCTTCAGAACATTGGTCTGGGAAAATGTTTTATGAATGAGACCTCAAAAGCAGAGGCAACTGAAGCAAAAATAAACAAATGAGATTATATCAAACTAAAAATTTCTGTACAGCATAGGAAATTACCAACATAGTGCAAAAATCACCTACCAAATGGGAGAATGTATTTGCAAATGACACATTTAAGGGGATTAATATCCTAAGTATCCAAAGAACTCAAACATTTCAGCAGCTTAAAAAAAAAAATGGACAAATGTCACACCTGTAATCCCAGCACCTTGGGAGGCCAAGACGGGCGGATCACCTGAGGTCAGGAGTTTGAGACCAGCCTGGCCAACATGGTGAAACCCCGTCTCTACTAAAACTACAAAAATCAGCCGGGCCTGGTGGTGGGTGTAATCCCAGCTACTCAGGAGGCCGAGGCAGGAGAATAGCTTGAACCCGGGAGGAGGACGTTGCAGTGAACCAAGATCGCACCACTGCACTCTAGACTAGGCAACAAGAGTGAGACTCTGTCTAAAAATCAATCAAACAAACAAAAAGGCAAATGATCTGAATAAAGATTTCTTGATAGAAGGCATACAAATGGCCAAAAAATGCTTAATTAACATCACAGATCATCAACGAAATGCAAATCAATAACCATCCCAAATAGTATCACTATTATAAAAAAAGATTTTAAAAATAGCAAATGGTGGCAAGGATGAAGAGAAAAGGGAAAACTTATGCACGGTTGGTGGGTAAGTAAACTAGTACAGCAGCTATAAAGGTTCCTCAAAAACCTACAAATAGAAGTACGATGTGATCCAGCAATCACGTTACTGGGAATTTATCCAAAGGAAAGGAAATCATTATATTGAAGAGTCATCTGTACCTCCATATTTACTGCAGATGTGGAATTCCATATCGTGGCTACTGTAATTAGTGCTGCAATAAACATGGAGGTTCAGATGACTATTCATTCTTCTGTGATGTGATCTATCACATTTTCTTTATTCATTCACGTGTCATAGGTGTCCAACAACAAAGCTGAAGGCATCACATGTGTTGTTGTAGGTGTCCAACAAAGAATGAATGAATAATGAAAATGTGATATATGGATCACATCACAGTGGAATATTATTTAGCCATGAAATAATGTCATTCGTGGCAACATGGATGGAACTGGAGGGCATTATTTTAAGCAAAGTAAGCCAGAAATAGAAAGTTAAACACTACAAACTATCACTCATGTATGAAAGCTAAAAAATGTTGATCTCATAGAAGTATTGTAGAAGAGGGGATACCAGAGGCTGGGAAGGGTAGGCAGAAGAGAGGGATAGGGAGAGATTTGTCCAAAGATACGAAACTAAAGTTAGACAGGAAGAATGCATTCTATTGTTCTATAGCACTGTAGTTAATACTACAATACCCTTCTAGTAGTTTTAAATAGCTAGAAGGATATTGAATGTCCCCAAATCAAATAAATGATAAATACTTGAGATGACAGATATGCTAATTACCCTAATTTGATCACTGTACATTATGTGTTTTGAAATATCACTATGTACTCTGAGAATATGTACAATTATTATTTTTAATTAAATATCAAAATCTAAGTATGAAGGTTTATGTTGTATATACACAAGTTGGTAGAAAAACCCTTATTGTCTACTTTCCAGACCCACAGGACAAAGAGAGAGAGCAGATAAAATACACCTAACTACCGCTGTTTGGAAACAGGGATAATAATTTAAACTGGGATTAATGTGGATATGGAAAGTTAAGAGCTTCTTGTACCTTAACGTTGTATTCTCTCCCCTTTCATTTTAATCTGACTTTTGGATTGCTGTGTCTTAGACCAGAGGTCCCCAACCTTTTTTGCACCAGGGACCAGTTTTGTAGAAGACAATTTTTCCACTGACAGGGCAGGAGAATGGTTTCGTGACGAAACTGTTCCATCTCAGATCATCAAGCATTAGATTCTCGTAAGGAGCACGCAACCTATATTGCTCGCATGCGCACTTCGCAGTAGGGTTTGAACTCCTATGAGAATCTAATGTCTGCGCAGATCTGACGGGAGGTGGAGCTCAGTCGGTAATGCTGGCTGGCCACTCACCGCCTGCTATGCGATCTGGTTCCTAACAGGCCAGGGGCCGGCACGAGTCCATGACCCAGGGTGTTGGGGACCTCGTGTTAGACAAATAGTAAAATAATAAAAGTGATAAATAATACACTACAAATAATAAAAGTTATAAATCAAAAAAGAATATAGTGCATTGCTCTTTCCTAAGATAGATCTTAATTAAGGCAATTGGTAGATATTGCGTTTCTATGTTTAAAAAAGCTTAAATCAATGCTACTTGATAAAATGTGTCCTGTTTTAGAGTAGTAAATCTTTGATTGAATTAAAATAGAAGAAATCTGTATTAGGACTAATATAAAAGTTCAGAAAATCCACTTAAAGCAAAGCATGCATTTGAAAATAAAAGTTTATGTTTATGTATTTATTTTGTTAAAATGTTTTTCTCCATTTCACATATTCTATATCAGGTGATGGGAATACTTTTTATATTTTTCAAATTAGAGGAAATTTATAAAACACAATAAGTGAGGTGATTGTGAAAAATGTTAAGCTTGGAAAAAAATAAACATTCTATAGAATGTTTATAGAAGTGTGCATTGTAATATTCTGTGCTCAGTACTATATTAGTTTACATTTACTCTAAAATTAATTAGATTGTGTTTTTACTTATTTAGTCAGTAAATCAGGAATATTGTTAGTGAATGTCTTACATTGCTGTGTATTCATGTTAAATTAATGACAACTGGATTTATTCAACTTTCCACAGTTGAGAAGAAAGTTATTGCAGTCATTCATATTCATAACTTTGTGCCATCATCAGAGGAAACAAACTTTCTATTTTGCAAATGAGGCAACCAAGCCTTAGAAATATGAAAAAAGACACTTAAAGTAATATATGGCTCAAGGAAATTGAATTTAATATTTTTGACAGATTTCTATGTGTATGGCACTGCTCTAGGCATCAAAACGAATAAATATTTTTGCAACCATTCATTCATTTGTTCATCCATTATTTATTCAAGATACATCGAGCACTGAGTATGTGTTTGACCCTAAATTAGTGCTGGAAATACAAAGGTGAAGAAGAAAGAATATTTCCAAGGAGTTAGTAGTGGTCTACAGGTACGGACAGGCACATGAAGTGAAAAACTTCAGTAAAATGTGGTACATTTTACAAAAAAAAAAAAAAAAAAAAAAAAAAAAACCAATTAAGATGTGCTGTGTAAATACAGACATTTAGACCAACATAGTTATGTAGAGAAGAATTTCTGTAGGTGATGAAAACTTAATTAAGTTTTGAAGATACTGTAAAGGTGAAGAACAGCGTAAAGGACATTCAAGGTAGAATACAGAATGAACAAGAAGTGTACGAGCACCAAAAAAAGAGCACTCTTCTTTATCCATCAAACTGTTTCTTCAACGAACATTTTTTGAGCATCTAATACATACCAGTGACTGATCTAAGAGAATGAGTCTGATAAGGTCCTGCTATTGTGGGGCTTTCATGGTGGGAAACAATGAGAACAATGCCGAACCAAGACTTGACAAGGGCGTGAACAAGAGAAGTGACAGAAGTGGAAGATAGCGAATGAATTTGTAAAACACTGAGAAGGTAAAACATGTGTAGACCTCTTGAATGATTGAACCTGTGGAACAAGGGAAAGTGAGAAGTCTAAGAAGAGTCCCAGATTTTTGGCTTGGAGAATTAGGTAGATGTTTTACCATTAGCTGAGACGTGGCCTAGGAAAGATGAGAAAATTTTACGCATGTTGGCTTCTTGCTGTGCCTCAGAGGATATGGCTGGCAGGAAAGGAATATATATTTCAACTAGTAATGGGGAGAACCATGGCTAAAATACAGACCTTTGGAAATAGTGAGCGGCCTTTATATAATTTAAAGCCATAAAACCAGAGACAGTACTCCCGAGCAAAGGATGATATTATTAAATAAATAAGACTTAGCTAATAAATAAAGTGCCAAAAATATACGATACACATCTAACACACTTCAGGTTGATTAGAGTGTTTTTATATTATTTCTAAAGGGAAGTTGCTGCACATCAAACCCAGAAAAGAATAAAAATGATCTTCTGAAAATTGAAAATCTTGAACATGTGCTTATTTGTATCTATGTAAATTCAGTGTCATGTTTAAATAAGTTTCAAGGTAATTCTAAATAGTTCTTCATACCTAATTAGCAAGTACCTTCCTCAATCATGCCATCCATAATTGCTTTTTAGACTTTATAAATTCTCCTATAGGTGGGAACACTAAATACTGAGCACCACCAGCCGGGAGAGGGATGGAGGCGGGCATAGGCTGAAAAACTACCTGTGGGGTACTGTGCTCACTACCTGGGTGATGGGATCAGTAGTACCCCAAAACTCAGCATCATGCAGTATACCCACGTAAGAAATCTGTGCATGTACCTCCTGAATCTAAAATAAAAGTTGAAATTATTACAGAAATTCTATTTCCTTCAATGGGTCTCACGAATTTGTACTGTATTTCTCACATATCTTCCTCTCAGAGTCCTGACACTGTTGATTAATAAAATAATACAGAATGGTATATCAAATAGTTTTGGGCTTGTTCTAATTACTATTGCAATATAAGAAAAATTTACATTTTATAGTTTAAGAAAACATCATAAATGCTCATTTTATCTCTCCCATATTCTTACTCAATCTGCTAACTCTGTGTAAGCATTCTATTCACTTTCAAACAAAGTATATCAATGGGTATCAACGAGAGTCCACATTTATCCATGAATTATTAAAAATGTTTTCTGTTTTGTAAGTTCTGGGTCACTGGTGGATTTTTCTCATATGATAGGCCCATGTGTATATATATGCATGTATGTATACATAATACAGATGATGGTCATATCAGGAATAAATATTTCTCTTTCCCTTACCCAATTTGCTGCCCTACATATGTGGATATTCTTTCTTTTCTGATTTGTGATGAATTGAGGGCCTGAGAGTTGAGAACAGTGGGAGAGGAAGATCTCAAATAACGTTCGATATACATGCCCATTTCTTCTTGGTACAAATATCATTGCTCAAAGGTTGTATGATAACATAATGTATTTCTTAAGTTTCCTTCAGAAAACATAGGTTAATTATAACGACACTATTCTCAGTTTTAAGATGAGTTGATAGGTGCAGCAAACCACCATGGCACAGGTATATCTATGTAAAAACCTGCACATTCTTCACGTGTATCCCTGAACTTAAATTTTTTTAAAAAAGAAACCATTCTCTATTATTAAAAAAAAACTATATCTTTATAATCAAAATTCTTTGGAATATACAATATTAACTTCTGTCTTAATTTTGGTAATTGTTATAAAATGGTTATTCTGAAAAGGAGCATTGAGAAAAGAATAGTAATCAAGTTTCGAAAGTAGAATCTTGAGCTGGAACTGACATAAGAATATCAAGCTAGATAGAAAATTAGCAAAGTCTAACATATCACTTAGTTACACTTAGAATATTTTCTATACTTGATTGAAGTGAGATTGCATCTAAAACAAATGAAATAATACAACTATTGATTAGTCATCTTAATTCATAAATCTTTACTTATAATAGAAATAAGGTGGTAAAATACCACTTCAAATTAATTTAATTATTACTCAAAACATTTAGAACAGGTGAGAAATTAGCCTGGAAAAAAAAAAAGGACTCTTTAGTCAAACATTTTAACCACATCCGTTTGTTTCAGGTTATTCCGGGTTTTTAAATTTCCCATGGTTACTCATACCTATAAACTAGTTTCTGTCATTGAGTTGATTTTTATAATTATGTTAGGTTTTGTTGAATAACTTAACATATTGATAATTATATTTTAACATTCTCAGTAATTTATTAATCAGCATGTTCTTACAAAGCATGTATTCAAGAGTTTTTATATGGCTAACTGATTAAAGCTAGTCAGAGGTAATGTTTGGCTATAAAAAGAGCAGCAAGGAAGGGTTATTAAATCTCACACTCACTAGACTTCAAGTCTATAGCCCCCATGGAAGAATGTGAAATTGTAAAAAGCAAACCAACCTCTGCAATGTTTTCCTTAACGTATTGCTTGCACCTGTATATAATTGTAAGTTCCCAAAGCATTACTAAATAGGTCAAAGGTTATAAAGTTATAAACATAGAATAGCCCTTTAAACTCAGAATACTAGTGTCTCATTTTAACCATACACTACTCAATCTGTGCCTATAATTAGCAATGCAAAGAATGTTAGCTGGCCCGTCATGGTTATGTCTTGCCTGGTATCCAGAGGCACGAAAGAAGTCTTGATCATGGGACCCTTCAGGGAAGCTGTGCAATAAAACAGAAATCAGGGCCAAGGAGACATATCAAAGCCCTGGAATTTTCCTTAACTCTGCAGAAGTTTTGTGAAATTCATCCTAAGGGAGAGGATACAGGAAATTGGGTAATATTTTGCAAAGACCATTAAACCCTTGTGTCTCTCAATAACTCTACACATATAAGGCCTAGAATTCCAAGAAATTAGATGATGTAAACTATATATATTGAATCTTTGAGAAAAATAGATGAATACATTTGTTTTATTATTCATAATGGCTTAGACTTAAAATGTTAACATTTGAAAATACAGCTGCATGAAATAAGCAATGAAAAAAAGACAAGGTGAAGGAAAAATGAGACACAATAACAAAGTATGACAAGAGGGTGGAAAAAATGCCAATTTTATTTGCATTATTTGAAGTCTATTCTGGCAAATGAATTGAATGTGAGCTATGTATAAACTTGTAAGTCATTAATACTATAGCATGAAGCCAATGTCCCCAAATATAAGCAAGGCAGTCAAAGATGAAAGAGTTGAATCAATAAACATGTCCCAAAGTAAGTGCTATAAACAACTATAGTTAATGAATGTATCAGACATTCACTAATATTTTTCTGAAAAATCTAACTGGCATCTGGCTTAAAAGAAGTGTACACTTAATTTTTTGTGGGCATTTAAACAGCTAATTTTGGCTTTCCTGTAAAATCCTTTGCAAAAATTGATGTTACACTTCATATGCATTCTACACTGAAATTCAAGCAGCATATTTGTCCCGTATCTCCCAATAACACTGTCTTTCGAAAGTCCAATAATTCTCTACTTTGTTCACATTTTGAAGAGACGGACTGTGGAAATGCAATCATACTCTATTTGACTAAAAGATGCCAATGTTTTCCCTGTATTAAATGCCACACAGAAGTAAACTGAAACCCAGTCCAACAACAAAGGGTGACTGGAAGCTTATTTATACTTGGAGTAAACTACTTCGGTCCCCTGTGCCCACAAACCTTAATGACTAAACTGCATTGAAACTCTCATTGTTCACTCTGATATTGTGGAGAAATGGGATGGAAGTATGAGAAATGAACAGATTTAAATTCCTGAGAGGCATTTCCTAAAGCCTGCCCAAGGATGAAGTGAGATATCTCGATACGAATTTTGAACGAATATGTATATAAAAAATAATTGGAATAATAATAATATCACAACTCATACTTCAACAGAAAATAATTACAATTGATTTTCATTTTATAATTCCAGATAAACATAAGGATTGAATTACATGGTATATTATTTTTCAAATCCACATGACTTTTAAAGATGGGTATAAACCATTTTATACTCTGATATGTAACATTCGGTCACAATAAAATCAAGACACAGGGTACTTTTCCAAATATTTCTGCATCATCCTTTGCATGCAAGTGGTGATATCATTGTACATATATGTCCTTTTGCTGTCCATTTTGGGAAGTTCTCCAGAGCACAATGAGTCACTGAATCTTATAAAAAATTTAGGATTATGACATCATGTAATGGTAACACTAAATTCTTGAGTTTGTTGAAGAGGGTTCATAGTAGACTAGTTTAACATCCGAAATAAATTATATACATAAAAATCTTAAGTTTGGAAATATTTTGGGTTCATGTAGTTTTGCTCTTCATTTTGGATGTATCTATCCTCTGTCCTGTGCCTAGAATGCTGCCATTTAATCTGATAGCATAACCAATCAATCTCTCTGCTTTGGTATTTCCTGAGTAACAAGCCTGGTTTGAGTCACAGATGGCACAGGAGATGAAGTTTCTAGTCATTTCCAGATGTATGCAAACCCCGTAATTCTCCTTTACTTTCTATCACTCTATATTCTATGTTGATGGAGATATTTAAAAATGCTATCCCAAATATATTAAAAGTATACACTATTTAGTCATCTGCATTTCCCTTCACAAGTGTGTTTTACAGGTGGTAGACAAATGAGAAACACAATGACTAGTTATCCCCATCTTCCAGATGGTTCCTCTTCTGTGAATATGATGGTGACACCACCAACATTCCGTATTAACGTATGTTATTCCAAAGTTTCTGAACTACAATCCTGCTCATTTTATTTCCTTACCTGCTTAAGTTTTCCCCAAATCCCTCCTGTACAACTTTTTATTCCTGCATTGTACTTGCTGAATTTCAAAAGAAAGGGGAAAATTTAAATATACTACTACTTGGTTTTGATACAAATGTTTCCATGTGGTTGAATGGGTCATAATTCCTAGTGTAGTGACTTGTGTCTCTTTGCAGTTATATAGTTTTTTCTTTTTTATGTAGTCATTTTTTTATATATTGTTGATGTAAATTGAATTCAGATGGATATAAATGAGAACATCCTAGTCTTTTGAAATGAAACAAAAGAATGCCTAACTGTATGTTTTTGTAGTTTTGTACAAAAAAACAGCTTAATCTTAAATAATAATTTTCTTAAAGATTCAGTGAACTCTGTATGACAAATTAAATAAATCGAACTTATTTTTAAGATTTCTAAGTATTTTCCCTTGAAAGTAAAACAGCCAATCTTCCTCAGTTTTCAAACTTTGCACCTGATAATAATAGGGGAAAAAACACCATTTCCTTTTCCTGGTGAAAGGTTTTAAAAGTCCTGAAAGTACATTCCCCTGATACTTGTAATTTACTATTATTACTGCACTTCTGAAACTAAGGAAATCCTTTGGAATGACCTCAGTTTTTGTTCTTTTCTGAATTACCAGCTTTGATGGTATATCATAACTCCCAATGTTAAGTTTAAAGATAGAACTTCCAACTTTAAAATGTAAGCCACAGTTACAGAGATGAAAGAAAAAAAAATCAGAACATTGCCACTCGATATTCAGCATTCATGCTTCAGTACATTCTAAACTTATGATTTCTTTAGCTATGTGTGTATGTGTGTTGCTGTGTGTGTGTGTTTTCCTGATTGCAAACTTGAGTACAGAGTTTACCTAGTTGCAGTCTTGGATAAAAATCTGGAAATGTTTGAAATCAAGGAGGCCAGATGCAGAAACCCAGTTGAACAATCAATCTTTCCTTACATGCAAAACCTCTGTTATTGGACCCGCTTCCTTTAGTATTCTACAGCTGCCCAGTAAAATGACCTTCACCCTTCTGTGCCTATATATTGCTATTATTAACACTGAGTATTTTATTTCTCCTCACCTGTTATTGTCCTTTTATATTGAGACCTTTTTTTTATTTCCAATTTCTACTCAGTTTAGATTGCACTCAAAAGTGTGTAGAACCCAAATAAAAATAATGTGTGTTATTTTTCTCATTTGTGTTGTAGAACCATCTTATTAACCCCCCAAAATGCTTTAGTAGTCTTTTTTTCACATCAGGAAATATAAAACTTTGACAGGGCGATTTGATGTTGTTGTAAGGAAGTAGCAAACAACATGGGTCTTTGAAAGAATTGCAAGAGACTACGAAGATTTCAAAAGGAAGGAAAATGTAGAACTATCTAGAATATTTAATCTAAGTCCAGGTGAAATCATTTTTTTTTTTAGATAACCAAAAATTTCCTAGAATGTTCAAGTGCCTTGATGGTAGAAGTGCAAAGATACATTAAAAACATTCTTCCTTATTAAAATGATAAAAACATTAAAAAATCACACCATTTGGTGATAGTATCATTTGTCTCAATTTCAAGACTATATCCTCAAGCAGTAATATATTTTGTGTTTCGGTCTGGAATTTAATGAAGGCCATAGGAATTAGCATTAAACCAGTAAAATAGCAAACAACTAGCCAGAATAAGTGGGATTTTATGCGTGAGAATGAGGGAGGAAATGAGGGAGAGATGTTTGAAATCAGACTTGCTTTGGGAATTTCATCAGTGGAGGCAAAGTAAACTTGTAAACCAATGGATGTCTCTTTATTTTCCTTTAGGTGAAATGTTTACCACTTTTACTGTCTCCCTCTTGACAGTGAGGCACAGTTGTAGCTCCTTCCACCTGGAGAGATGGAAGCTGGGCTTGATCTGGGTGTTATATAGTACCACAGATAATTCTCAACAGCTGGGCTGCCTGATTTATCTTTCATTTTCTCAAAACTTTTGGTTAAGTAATATACATTTTATGGAAGACAAAAATAATATGCAAGAAATAACTATTGTGACTGCAGGCAGAACATTTCCAGAACCACCACTTGAACTTTTGTTTTATGATGTGTTAACCCAGTAACATGCTTTGTTAGGGCGAAAACGTTTCCTGTTATCAAAGGGTATTGTAATAAACAGATTATTACAGCCTATGTCACATAGGCTGAGATTTTATTTTCTACCTATGTCCATCAACAGGAAGAGATGCAGTTTCAGTAGTTACATGGTCTCTCTGAAGGCACACATTAACAGAAGAACAACAAAAAAAAACATTGACCCGGAAATCCTAAAGGAATACCCAACCATCCAATTTTCTCCTGTGTTCCTCCTCCATTTTTTTTTTTAGATGGAGTCTCGCTCTGCCACCCAGGCTGGAGTGCAATGGTGCAATCTTGGCTCACTGCAACCTCTGCCTCCTGGATCCAAGTGATTCTCCTATCTCAGCCTCCCGAGTAGCTGGGATTACAGGCATCCGGCACCACACCCAGCTAATTTTTGTATTTTTAGTAGAGATGGGATTTCATTATGCTGGCCAGGCTGGTCTCGACCTCCTGACCTCGTGATCCACCCGCCTCGGCCTCCCAAAGTGCTGGGATTACAGACGTGAGCTACTGCGCCTGGCCTACCTCCTTTTCATATCTAACCATTTGCCTCCTTTATGCTTGTGGTCTTGTAAGGACACAGATGTTTCAAATCTGATCCCCAATATGCTTAAGTCCCTCTCTTTCATTTAATCACCATCATGACTGTTTAATCTCAATAGTATTCTTTTACTATGCAACCTAGTATTTTCTTGGTTGCTTGTTTATTTTGGAAGCTGACCTACTAACCAGTCTTAAAGCTCTCCCATATTGTACTCTTGACACCTCTCTCTACTCTGAGCCCGCTAACTTACATATATGCTCAGACTGTCCCTAGAACACTGTCTTTCTTTTATCATTTACTAAAACCTGCCTCTATTCAAAGAACAAATCCCACCACCTTCTTAAATAGTGCTTACTTGTCTATATTCTTTGTTCTTTGGGATTAAGAACTATGGTCCACATTCTTTTTGTTCCGTGCTTCTACCTCTAGAACAATATCTTGCCACCTTTATTCAAGGCTATTTTTCTTTTCTGAGCTATATCCCATTCAGTTATACTACTTTTCCCCTATGCTGTCATCTAATTCTCTCCAGGTCACTACCCACATTACCAGAACACATTAAACTTTTCTATATTTTCTCCTTATACTATCTTTTGCCATTATCCTGAGGGATTTCAATGGAAGCCTAACACGACATATGAACCTTGACATCAGCTGTAACTCCACCTTAACTAAATTAAGTGTCCTCAATATATCAGTTTGCTATTCCATATTGATAACTAGTTTTATCCACAATGAAAATTGAGACCCTGACTGCTCAAATTTCTATTCTCCCAATCACTTAGGCTCAAAATGTGACTGAACCACAACACTGCTTAGCAATGCTTTGAACTTTTGCCCCCTTTGAATTTCCCATGATATTCATCGAAACTTTCATCATGTTGGCCCCTAATTGGCACCTAATCATAGTAAACTGGATCGTTCACAATATAACAGATTCAGTCTCATCTTCTCCTTCGCTCTCCACATCTTTCAATGATATTTTCCAGCTCCCGTGTTATTTATGAAATAACACTCTTTCCTTTCTTCACCTGGTAATTTCAAAAATCATCTTTCAGAATCTACCTTAAGCCCATACCTTTTATTATGTTTTTCATTGCTCTCCCAAAAATTTGGAACTTCTTCAACAAAGTGTTATAACGCTTACCAGATATGGTAATTTTTCAATTACGCACTTCTTTCTTGTGCCCCCAAAACGCCCAGTGGAGCGTGAGATTTCAACAACAAGAGTTATTTCAATCACATTTACATCTTCAATGCATTGCATAATATCAGGCTTATTGCAGGTTGTAAATAGATTATTGTTATATAAATGCTTGTGAATTCTGGTTGCTTTTGGACACACTATCACACACCTTCAGAAAGATTCTTATAGTTTGAAATTGTCTAGACTCTCCATAAGGATATGTATTCCTGTGATAGCCCACCGAAAATGGCCCCAAGTCTTTTAAAATATAGAATCAAAAAGTTTAATTACTTATGCCAAATATTTAGAAGGAGGAGAATACACTTATCTACTCTGCAAAGCTGATTTGAGAAATGAAGACTAGTTGATTGTAAGTTCTTAATTTTGTATTCAGAATCGTGGAAACAATAACAATCTTTTAAATTGAAATTCAAAATTGAAATATAAGAAAAGAGTTCAGATAATATCCTTGTATATCCTAGTGTCTTAGAAAGTGATTGCCTCACATCCCTTGTAAGTTGTATTCCTAGGTATTTTATTCTATTTGTAGCAATTGTGAATGGGAATTCACTCATGATTTGGCTCTCTGTTTGTCTATTATTGGTGTATAGGAAAGTTTGTGATTTTTGAACGTTGATTTTGTATCCTGAGACTTTGCTGAAATTGCTTATCAGCTTAAGGAGATATGGGGCTGAGACAGTGGGGTTTTCTAAATATACAATCATGTCATCTGAAAAGACAGACAATTTGACATCCTCTCTTCCTACTTGAATACGCTTTATTTCTTTCTTTTGACTGATTGCCCTGGCCAGAACTTCCAATACTATATTGAAGAAGAGCGGAGAAAGAGGGCATCCTCGTCTTGTGACGGTTTTCAAAGGGAATGCTTCCAGCTTTTGCCCATTCAGTATGATATTGGCTGTGGGTTTGTCAAAAATATCTCCTATTATTTAGAGATATGTTCCATCAATACCTAGTTTATTGAGGGTTTTTAGCATGAAGGGTGTTGAATTTTATTGAAGACCTTTTCTTTATCTATTGAGATAAATATGTGTTTTTTCTCATTGGTTCTGTTTACATGATGGATGATGTTTACAAATTTGCATATGTTGAACCAGCCTTGCCTCCCAGGGATAAAGCCAATTTGATCATGGTGGATAAGCTTTGTGATGTGCTGCTGGATTCAGTTTGCCAGTATTTTATTGAAGATTTTTGCATTGATGTTCATCCGGGATATTAGCCTGAAATTTTCTTTTTTTTGTTGTTGTGTCTCTGCCAGGCTTTGGTATCAGGATGATGCTGGCTTCATAAAATAAGTTAGGGAGGATTCCCTCTTTTCCTATTATTTGGAAGTGTTTCAGAAGGAATGGTACCAGCTCCTCTTTGTACCTCTGGTAGAATTCATCTGTGAATTCCTCTGGTCCTTGGCTTTTTTTTGGTTGGTAGGCTATTAATTACAACCTCAATTTCAGACCTTGTTATTGGTCTATTCAAGGATTCGACTTCTTCCTCGTTTAGTCTTGGGAGGGTATGTGTGTCCAGGAATTTATCCATTTCTCCCACTTTTTCAAGTTTATTTGCTTACAGGTGTTTATAGTATTTTCTGACGGTAGTTTGTATTTCTGTGAGATCAGTGGTGATATCCCGTTTATCATTTTTATTGTGTCTATTTGATTCTTCTCTCTTATTAGTCTTACTAGTGGTCTATATATTTTGTTAATCTTTAAAAAAAAAAAAAGCTCCTGAATTCACTGATTTTTTTGAAGGACTTTTTATGTATCTATCTTTTTCAGTTCTACTCTGCTCTTAGTTATTTCTTGTCTTCTGCTAGCTTTTGAATTTGTTTGGTCTTGCTTCTCTAGTTCTTTTAATTGTGATGTAAGGGTGTTGATTTTAGATCTTTCCCATTTTCTCCTGTGGTGATTTAGTGCCATAATTTTCCCTCTAAACACTGCCTTAGCTGTGTCCCAGAGATTCTGGTACATTGTGTCTGTTTTCTTCAAGGAAAATTATAAACCACTGCTCAAGGAAATAACAGAGGACACAAACAAATGGAAAACACATTTCATGCTAGGAAGAATCAATATCGTGAAAATGGCCATACTGCCCAAAGTAATTTATAGATTCAATGCTATCCTCATAGAGCTGCCTTTGACTTTCTTCACATAATTAGAAAAAAACTACTTTAACTTTCATGCGGAAACAAAAAAGAGCCCATATAGCCAAGACAATCCTAAGCAAAAAGAACAAAGCTGGAGGCATCATGCTACCTGGTTTCAAACTATATTACAAGGTTATAGTAACCAAAACATCATGGTACTGGTATCAAAACAGATATATAGTCCAGTGGAACAGAACAGAGGCCTCAGAAATAATGCCACACATCTACAACCATCTGATCCTTGACAAACCTGACACAAACAGGCAATGAGGAAAGGATTCCCTGTTTAATAAACGGTGTTGGGAAAACTGGCTAGCCATATGCAGAAAACTTAAACTGGAACCCTTCCTTACATCTTATACAAAAATTAACTCAAGATGGATTAAAGACTTAAATGTAAGACCTAAAACCATAAAAACCCTAGAAGAAAACCTAGGCAGTACCATTCAGGACATAGGCATGGGCAAAGACTTCATGACTAAAACACCAAAAGCAATGGTAACAAAAGCCAAAATTGACAAATAGGATCTAATTAAACTGAAGAGCTTCTTCACAGCAAAAGAAACAATCATAAGGGTGAAGAGGAAACCTACACAATGGGAGAAAATTTTTGCAACCTATCCATCTCACAAAGGGCTAACATCCAGAATCTACAAGGAACATAAACAAATGTACAAGAAAAAAACAAACAACCCCATCAAAAAGTGGGCAAAGGATATGAACAGACACTTCTCAAAAGAAGACATTTATGCGGCTAACTAACGTGAAAAAAGGCTTCTCATCACTAGTCATTAGAGAAATGCAAATCAAAACCACAGTGAGATACCATCTGACGCCAGTTAGAATGGTGATCATTAAAATGTCAGTAAACAGCAGATGCTGGAGAGGACGTGCAGAAATAGGAACGCTTTTACACTGTTGGTGGGAGTGTAAATTAGTTCAACCATTGTGGAAAACAGTGTGGCGATTCCTTAAGGATCTAGAACCAGAAATACCATTTGACTCAGCAATCCTATTATGGGTATATAC